>NC_051158.1:4169194-4227790 GCF_013339745.2 Dermacentor silvarum
GGAAAGCTGGGCTTCTGGGTAACAGCCAGTTTGAAACGCTGCAACATCAGCACACATAAACACGACCGGGACCATCTTACGCCATTTCAAACTTATGCGTTTCTCTTCCCTGGCAGATTAACTATGTTTGGCATTGCAAGCTTAGTATGTGTATAATCGCAGAATATTATCTATCCGCGTCATGGCCTTTCAGGCCCCTATTTTTCTTCCCTACCCCTTCCCTTCTGAGCAGAACAGCAGGCTAGAGGATTATTGTCTGGCAAATCATCAGTTCGGGGGGAAGGGGGGGGAGGGGGAAGGGGGGGGGGGGGAGTCTGCGAGATGAGGGATGGTTCATAGAAGAAAAGTTCAGTTCTGCAGGCTTCCGCAGAACTGATTTCACATATTCGGTGTCCCTGTGCTTCGAACTGTCGATTATTTTGCTGTAGCCCTCCGACTTGCTAGCCTCCTGCTTAGCTCAATTGGTGCAGCGACCATCCCGGAAAGGCATTGATCCTTGTTTCAATTCCCTGATCGAGAGAAACTTTTCTTCAAGTGAGACGCTTTCTTACTGAAACACCCGTATGGGTTTCCTTTGTCGTTTCGTGCTACAGTCGGGCGGATGGCAATTTTCCCTTTAGTGTCTCAGGCCGACCACTGTGCTTTCCCTCAAATAAATTTTCGGCTCTCTCTCATTCTCGCTTCCTCTCTATATTTAGCGTGAAACTGTTCCAGTGCATATCAAGGTCACTGTAATGCTTCGATTTCGCAGACACTTCCAACGTCATGCTTTCGCCAGCAATGACGTGCCAGTATCAGCCTCCTATCCCTTTGCAAGGCAACTTTCCGCATGCCTTTGTCGGAATAATCTGACCCGAGAAAGCCGAGTGAAGAGATGGGTTCAGACCGTGTGACTCGACAGAGTTGAGCTGCACAAAGTCAGTCGGCGAATTTATGTACAGAGCTACAATAAATAATCAATCTTACTTCAGGGCCATGTTTCTAAGAAAATACAGCCCGCAGGAGTCTACATGGTATCACACATGGAGAACAGTAAATGAGCGTGAAAGGTAGTTGCATCTGGAAAGTAGCGCTTAAGACAGGGAAAAAAACTAAGCATATTAGTGATTGGAAACATTCCAAATCTCTAACCTGTCACTAACTCATTTTGTCTCATATCGTGATTTCATATGTTCGTGTTCATGTAGTGTATTCATGCATTTGCCACTGACAGCGCACAATTATATTATCTAAGTAATAATTATATCAGCTCGAAGCCCTTCCCTTCTCACACGGCACGCCTCAAAACAATACCAGGGTTCTGAAACCACCCGTTTGTGTGTCAATTCCCTGTCACTTCACCGAATCAAAAAGAAATATGGTTTGTTGGTTATTACTAGGCAAGTGTCAGGGATTTAACAGTAGTCGGAGCATTTAGGATACACGAATTGTTTGGAAAATATTACATGACACATTGTCTGAAGTGTACAGGGGTCGCCATTAGAAAAGGCCGAAGCCCCCCTCCCATGGCGCGGCCAAATCAAGCACTAAAGTGCAACTTCAGTGCCGCAGTGCAAGCTTTTCAATAAAAGTGTAATTTGTGTAACTGAAGGCCACAGCGCCTGACGATGCACAAATATAAAAAGTTTGAAACTTGGGGAGTTTGTCAATTCAGTTACCAAATATCATTTTTTGTTGCGCTATCTGCAAGAATACGGGGATTCACTTAAACTCTGTCATTGCGAACAGCGCCTCATATTTCATTGATTCGCTCTACCATCCTTGCACCTTCCCGCCTTCCCGAAGGGTCCATTACCGCACCGCCATTTCAGCACTGAAGTATCCGATATGGAACCTAATGGTTGCGTATTGCCGGTGATGCACTAATGGAGTAACACCTGATATTCGAGAGTGTTTTCACTCATTTGTCATACAAAACTTTTTTGTGGCTCGTGCAATCCTTCGAACGTTCACTAACTTCTATCTGTCATATTCAAGAAATTTCAGTGTTTTATTGTTTCCGTGTTCCTTCCTGCAGCCTGTCGCTATAAGGCAGCTGCATATGTAAATGTACGCAAGAAGATTAAGAAATCCTACAAGACCAGCTGGAAGAAACACCTGCCGGTATCCGTGAAATCGACGCATGAAATTCCTTCGGTGAAAACAATATCGCAAGGTCACTTACCGCGCAGTCCCCAAGCTGAACTTAACGCTGCTGCTGTTAGTTCAAATGTTTCTGTGTAATTCTGATAAGCTCGTCTTTTGACTTTGGCTATGCAGATGGAAGAATAAAGGATCGGGTGTAAGGGACATGAGTAATAGTGGTGTTCAAAGATGTCGCATAATCACCCGTTGCGTTGCTACGTGCGAATTTTCTACGTACTATACTGTATAGGGGTGATAATTCTTGCGTTTTACGGAATACTTTTTAAGTAGCATCTTGCAGGTAACTTGAGATGAAATATTCGGATATGCGAGCATTTCTTGCATGAGAAATCAACACACATATTCAAGAAATTATTAAACGTTCGCTATCTCCTGAATTAATTACTTCACGGCACATACTGTAATTTACGAATTGTAGCGGGTGAGATTGCAAGGCGTATCCACTTGGAATAAATTTCTAGAATGCCGTCAGTTTGAAGGCATGCGCCATCAAACTCGCCGTAAGATGCAGTGTTGTTCTACTTACTTCTTTGTCAAAACGCTCTTTTCTGCATTGAAGCACGAAAGTAACTGCAACGCCTTTGTAGTTAATTTCACACTTTGGGAAATAATATCTCGAAACTGGCGTTTTCTTGGAAATTCATTTCAAGTCGATACGTCTTGCAAACTCACCGGTAACAATTCGTAATTTGGAATATGTGCTGCAAAGTTTTTTATTAAGAGGTTAGGTAATTATTGACTTTTTATTGTGTGAATATATGTTTCAATTTCTCGGGCTACTAATGTCCGTCTCTTCGAATAATCCAGCTCTAGGACAATAATAGTGCTATCTGCCACCGGCAACTTTTTAAAACTCCATAAAACTTAAAAATTATCACTCCGTATATTGCATTGATTCCGCTGCTATGAAGCCACCTTTCTGGCTGTTTAAGAACATTTCCACAAGCTTTCCTGGGAATACTGAATACGTTGAGCATTGCGAACGCTACTCCTTATCTATGTACGTTGCTTAATCTACGCTCCCGTAAAGTGAAGAAATAACCTTCAGGCACCGAAATTAATTGATCCTAACATATACATAGCAGCAAGATGATGCTGATCACCGAGGATGTAATCAAAGGGTTTGTGCTATGACCGCGCGCGATCATAGGACTACTCTGGACAGCCTAAGCAATCATAGAACTACTCTCCGCGATCATATGACTACTCTCCTAGTATTTACGTCAGCGTCCTCCGTGAAGCATTTAAAAACCGCCCTGCTGTTCTGCTGACGTGCTCCTATTTTACTACGACGTAGCTCCAGATTCTGTAACACTGCGTATTTTTAGAAGACTACGGAGGGAAAAACCGAACTACAAGGAAACACTGAGACTGTCGAAGTCAAAAAGAAAACGTCCCAAGAAACTGTAACACGTTGATTTATCACTCAGCCCAGTGTGCTGCTCACAAAGCTGCCACCTTTTTTGCGCGTAATGAAGCAGTTGCTACAATAGCTACCGCTCTCAATTATACGCACTGCGGACATAACTTACACTATTCTATTTTTTTCCGCATTATCCTTAGTAACATTCATGATCACGTTTCAGGCTAAACACATCGTTTCGAGAAGGCAACCTGCCTTCGACAGGGGCACTCACAAACGCAAGTCCCCTTGTGGAAACATCGACTTTGGGTTGAGACTATCCCAACTCGACCAGTGTGTATCACTTCTGGCTTCTACCTGTGAACCTTCGTCTTGCTTAGATTTGTGAGCGTAGATATCGGTCCAGAACTGCAATAGCCCCTTCAGTGAAAGTTTGCTCTTATGAGCACTCCAATTTAGATTTAGATTTATGCTAAGTAATGGCTAGGAAAAAAATCTTCTGACAGTGCGCTGCAGGCAAACTGAACCCCTTTCACACTCAACGTGGCTTCATTTCAGTTTAGCACAATGAGTGTTGCTGCACATGACCACTTCAGTAGAGGCACTTACCATGACTGACGGGGCGTTCCACGTGCTGCGTTTCGTTAGCGATGGTGAAACAATCGCTTCTTTCTTTCTTGTAATGCCTGCACTCACTGACTAACATGTTCCGGTGATTTACGCTTAGTCTTACCTTTTCGTTAAAAAAACGTGACGGGAATGGCAGTGCATTTAGCCAATATTCTGTTACTCTGTAATTACGAATCATGACTAAAAGATGCATAACGCATGCTTTTCACAAGAGTTACTAACGCCGTGCGATGTAACTTTGACACATGTGTAACTTTGATGAATTTCCCGCTAGTCTGTTAATTTCTGACTGAAGCGGATCAATTGAAGCACTACTACTTTGGTAAACTCATTATTCAGGTTTTTGTTTTCGTTTTGTTTGTTTTATTTTGCTTTCTTCTGCATGAATCAGATGGAGACGCCAGGAAGGAAGCAAATGATAAGAACGCCCCTGGCCGAGTGTGCCCCGACGATGTTCCTCGCTACGGTGGCGCCAGCCCGCTCAGTCGGTACGGGGTGGATTACAGCAATCGGAGAGGCGGCCCGAAGTGGACTAAGTACACCGGCAGTCCACATCCATTGACCATGCCACAATTCTAGCTGCATCCGTACAAACCGAGTTAATTCACATGTGTCAAGTGTGCAATAAAACTTTGCGAACTTGCGAAACACGTCACGGGAAAAAAATTAATCTAGGGGGTGCGGATCAAAGTACCGCTAATATATCCGTGAGATTGCAAAGAATAAAAACCTCTGCCTCTCTTTTCATTCTTTATGTTCAATGCGAAACAATGCTGGCGCCATTGACGTGGCACTAGCTCCATTCTTTCACTGCACACACAAGCGGAACCGCTTGGAACGGATGCCACGATCACTACTTCCTATTGATTTTATTAGCAAGAAAACTATACGTAAACTACGCAAGACAAAATACAGTGAGCACAACCCATAAAAGTTAAATTTCAAGTGCCGGCGCACAAAGCAACGTCGTACCATACATGTGAACCCCATTCAACCACAACTCGGCCAACAACTGCGCACTTGTACTTTGCGCTACTGCGAGCGGTCGCGCGCTCCCTATCTTGAAAGCGTTCGGCACACAGCTCCTACATTTGAATGCGCTGTGCTTTTGCCGCTCAATTTCCGTTGAAGCGATAGACCACACGAACCTTCGCTCGCTGCTGCAGCCTCGCTTGCTCACGCCAGCGTTTTGACAGCGGTTGTCTGCGGTCATCGAGTGCTATCTATTCATGTTTGCTTGTGCGCGCTGACACCATGCTTGTTAATTCTGTTATAACCCAATGTGTTTATGTTTATACAGCCGATAAAACAACTATCCTTACTACGTATAGCTCACTACTAATTTGCTATCACAATAGATGCTTCGCTTTCAGGCGAAACTGCGACTTTTTATTGTCATAATCCTTCGCGAACTTTATTTTGGCGCTCTCTCGGACGCTCATTCACCCAGTACTTGTTCTGACCAGCGTTGAAAAGGCCGCACAATACGAATACCCTGTACACCACACATTGTGCCCAGTCGACGCATACCCATTACGAGGTACATACACCCCCGTGTTCTCAAACAATCTTCGACTCGCAGCTTGTCCTTCACTCCCCTGAGTACACTGATCCCTCTATTCTAGAACGTTCTTCCATTAAATGTTTTGCCTCCCCCTGAACTCAAGAAAGTGGATGGCATGCAGTGCCGCCTCTCGGCAAAAACGGTCACTACGCTATCGTGATGCTTCACAGCCATTCTTTAGAAGCGTAGTGTCTTCTTTGTTCGAGAGGCGGCGTCGTGCTAAACTCACTGGAATTGAGAAAGAGCTTCGGGGTCGTTTGAGAATAGGAGGGTGAGTTGAGCGCAGCTGATACTCCCGGGGGCGAGGGCAATGGCGGTACCGGGTGGAGTGGACCTGCGTGCGGCTGCTGCTGCGGCCCGGGGAGGGTGATTGCGGAACTCTGGGACGGTCGGTCCGGGCCCTGGTCGGGTTCTCGCTGCTTGAAACGTGGGTCTAACGCCGTCTCGTAGACGGGCTGGCGGGCCATCCCGTTAGCGGACGGCGCCCCTTTGCGACAAGAGTGGCATGTGCCGGAGTGGAGCTTTTGTTGCGATTATCCTCGGCCCTCAGCAACCGTAGAGCCACGGCGGCTGGGTCCGTGTCCAAAGAGTCACCGTATTGATTATTGCCCGCGTCGTCGCCACGTACCTCTGCTTCATCCGCTGTCTTGGAGGCCTTGCTGCCGGGTACGCTATGGAAAGCGGAGGACGCCGACGTGGAGATGCTGGAACCGGAGGCCTGTGACTGATGTGGTGTCGGCTGAGGAATCGACTCGCTGCCGCTGCTGTTGAACCGTTGGTTCTCGGCCGTGATCTTCGACGACGACGAGCCGCAGCTGATGCTCGGAGATGTAGGGGACGCGCAGGCCAAAAGTGGGCCAAAAGCAGCTATAAGCAGTGCAGTGGACCACTGTCATTTCCAAAACTACCCCGGTCACTATCATCAACGAGGCATCTGGCCACGAAGGCACCATCCTGGAACGATTGAATCAGCCAGTAGCAAATTTCATGACTAGCAGATTCTTCGACCACAATAAATATCTGCCCTGTTACCACGCAGTTAGTCGATTGCCTTGGCGACACGACACCTTCTTATCAACTTGTGCTTGACGCCCCTGCTTCACAACTCTGCATCTTTGCACATCTCCAACAGCCTCTATTCACAATGTCGTTTGCAGCACACAATACTTGTAGCTGCATGCTCTGAAACCTGCATTTTCGCGGGCATAATTTCTGATGAAAAGTTTGTGTAGCCTTACAAGTGCTTACCCCAACTTCTCTTTGGTCGCCGAGGTACGTAAGACACGCGTATGCATTTCTATTGAGGTATTACCATCTATGACGTGACAACCAGGATATTAAATTTCTAGCTGTATGCGTCACCGTGCAACATTGGATTGCGTTATTATGCTTAAGCTGCGTGCCTTCTCACGCTGTGCCTTCAAAGCCTGTAAAATAAAATAAAAACCTGTAAAATAAATGTTTGAGTACAACATATCATGCGTGGTACTTTGCGCATACTACGATTTTCAAAATTCTACGTCGCCCAAGTAAGAGAATATACGCTTAACAGACATCGCTGTGATATTACTACTAGTAACTGGGTTACCGTTAGCAATGGAACGAAAATTGTTAGGCCTAACGTTAAGAGACAGGAAGAGAGCGGTGTGGATCAGAGAGCAAAAGGGGATAGTCGATATTCTAATTGACATTAAGAGAAAAAAAAAGAATCTGGGCAGGGCATGCAATGCGTAGGATGGATAACCGGTGGACCATTAGAGTTAAAGAATGGATACCAAGAGAAGGAAAGCACCGTCGAGGACGCCAGAAGCGCCGAGCTGTGTTAATGACGCGTTCTTCTTGTTAGTGCAGGTATAACAAATTATGTAGATGAAATGACAAGTTTTAGTTTTGGTTAAATCAAGTGAAAAGGCCTCCGCAAAGTCGGCCAGAGCATCTACAGATGGAGGCTTCTGCTCATCTTATGGGTTCTACACGGTGGTTCAACTTGCTTAGTGCAGTGAAATTCTGTCATGTAACTTAGCTGTGCCCTTAAGCATGCTCAATAGCTGCAGTATAGAGCCGCTCTTTTCGCTGCTGCGTCTTGACATCTACAGATCCGCCCAGCGCACACGAATCAGACCGATGTGACTTCTTCCCGAACGTAACGTCCGCATCGAAAACCCGGCCCTCATTTTCCAACGCAAAACCCACTTTCCCCACAAGTGTTTCAAACTTAACAATGCTCTTCGCCAACTCATCTCTTCCGCTGTCCGTGAGCGAAGGGCTTTCAACGCAACTGAAGTGAACGGTAAGCTGTGTCATAGAAGAACCGGACATTAAAGAATGAGTTGTCATTGTCTTTTGCGGCGCAGACAACTTGAACCATTGTGTACGGCCACGCGACCGCCTCGACAATCGGAGCAGCTGCTCGACGAGAGAGAGGGGAACGCTAATACGTGATACACACTATCGAGACGCCGAGAATTGTCGCGACTCGCGCAAGCACCGAGTGCATTTATAGAGGGTACGCGCTCGACAGGCTCCTGGTCCTTGAAGCAATCGGCGTTGGCATTAAGGGCGGGTGGTCATGGGAGCGTCGCACTTTTTATGGCTGCTCTTGGCCATAGGGCTGGCGCAAGCTTCGCAGAAATCGCACAGCTCGCTTCCTTCCGTCAACCAGAAGGCCCAAAGCGGCTTCCGCAGTTGGCTTTGGTCTGCATTATTCAAACGTTACTGGCCTTTTTGGCTGCTGAAAAACATGGAGGATGGTCAGGAGAGCATCTATCAAGATGGCGGTAAGAAAATCGTCCCGAGGAATATTGTTGATGCTGCCCTTTGTGTGCATGTTTCTTGGAATGAGGTGGTTTTAAACTCCGGTAATGACAGTTATCTCCTGGGGCAACTTCATAGCTCGTTGTGTTGCCTCGTCATCACCTCTTCGTTACCTGCACTTCTATCTGTATCATCCTACACAGCATGACGAACCAATACAGAGGTATGATGCTATGGACTACTCACATTTTGTTCGATTGCTGTTGTTCTTTTCATTGTTTGCTTCTTCTTGCTTGTTTTCGTGTTTGTTTGTTGTTTGTTTGTGTGTTGGTTTGCTTGCTTGCTTGCTTGCTTGCTTGCTTGCTTGCTTGCTTGCTTGCTTGCTTGCTTGCTTGCTTGCTTGCCTTCTTCTGCACCTTGAACAAGGCACGAATTCGTAAGTAAACGGCCAAGAATCGGGCGATTAGATAAGCCGAAATAAGAAATAAAAAATTTAAACGAAAACAATACAAACATTTCGGGAAAAAAGAAGAGTGCGCAAATAAGTTTATTACCGTTAAGCTGCTCGCTTTTTCTGACCCCCTCCGTCTCTCTCTTTCTCTCTCTCGCTCTCTCCCTCTCTGAAATGAGTCGCCAGGTACGTGTTCCTTGTGGCTGTGCTTTCACAGTCAAAGCATTACCCAGAACTTTGCCATTTGCTGTTGAGCAACCAACTTACTCTTTCAGAAATGGTAACTATTCTAAGGCTGTACCCTAATCCCTCGATCATGATTAAGCAGTAAAGCCATGACTTAAGACTAGCCCATATATTGTTTTCTTTCTCTATCAGCGGTTCAGAGTTAACAAAGCCTGGGTTGATACTTTAAGTATTGCCGCCAGGGCACGGCTTCTCCGCTACTTTAACAGTCCCACGCTGTCTAAGCTGTCGAGTAAATTTATCCTCGCCTATCAATCAATCTATTTATTTCGTCTATTTCACAAACAGGCAGAGGAGCGGTGAATAAAAGCTCTCATTCGGCAGCTTGACGAGGCCGTTGCCTCCATTATAAGGGTTCACAGCAGCACATACATTGTTCTAAATCGCATCAAAATAAACACATAAGTATAGCTCTCGTCAAGGCAAACATATAATTGAAGATCACACCGTTAAAATAACAAGGAAGCAAATATAGTCACGCAATGCAGAGAGCAGCTTTGCATAAAATTATGCTCTCGCGTTTACAACTTTCTGGTCAGGGCCCTCAGTTCCGGCTTGGCCAACAGCTGAATATGGTCGAAGACAATTGTTGCATAAATAACCCGCATACCTTGCGTAAATCAGCACTGTTCCTGCAAGACTTACATGTATGGAATTTGACTCAGGATATATTAGGAATGTTTCAGCAGCCTTCAATTTATATTTCCTACTAATTCAAATAAGTATAATGTCACCCGCAATATATAAATTTAGCCTCTAGTTTTCTCAAGCTATATTTTAATAAAAGGATATCTTTGTGACTATATGCTGACGTTAAATACCACCTGTGCTCTGCCACTTTATATGTCAGTTTGCATCTGCTTGCTGGGCCGCAGCAGTCCTAGCTTTTTCTCTCAGGTTCATTTACCGACTCACTGAGACGGATGAAAGCATTCATCATACGTATGAAGGCTCGATGGTGTGAATGAGGCTGCATTGAGCTGAAGCTCTATGCAAACAAATTCTTCGCAACTGATGTCACCATTGGACCGGACGGTGGAGAAGCTGAACGTAACTTTTTTACAATAATGCTCATGGCTCGCGTCTTGCTGTCACATACGGTTAATACATTCCTCGTTGTTTAGCGATTGCCCTCTTGTTCTTTGCGAGCCGAACACGTTAGCACACGGCCAGCATCAAGACAGAATAAATCGTACAGGCAGATAGAGGTTGCAACACCCTATTCCATCTCGTCAGATATTACGTAAACACGTCTACGTGCTTGAAATGTGACCTTAGCAGAACAAGATTTTAGTTTTTGCGAAAACCAACAATATTTACTCAAAGAGTCTATTAAAGTTAATTAAAAGATTATTTTTTTAAGGAAGAGCTATATGGTAACCCTCGATGGGGGGAACAGCGCAACAAACAGGAAAGATAAGAAGGCAAACACACAAGTGGTGTGTGTCTGCCTTCTTGTCTTTCGTGTTTTTTATGCTGTTTCCCCTGTTCAATATGTACTGACTAGCCCAAGCCTCTACGGTGTTGTATATATGGTCAGTTGAACCATTTAATCTTTGTGATAAGCTGTGTACGTTCCTGATTTTGATAACGCTACCATGATTTTCAACGTAAGTTCGCGAAAATTTTGTCTGTCTCCTAAATAAACGAGTACATGTTGTATGGTCCGGTGAGTATTTTGCACGATTAAAGTTACATTATTATTCTGGAGTGTTCATTACATACAACCCTGGTTGATGCGGCCGGGAGTGTACGCAAAAGAAGTGCGAGAACACGGCTTGAATTCCGTGATCTCGCACTGACGAACTAGATGTGAGGTTTTAGTGCAAAACTCAAAATAAATGAACAGGAGAAGAAGTAGGAGTGTTGCTTGCTGCAGGAAAGCCTGAGCTTGCAAAAGTCGCCCACAATCGTTCCACCAGAGACGTGGAAGTTTCGCAGACATTCCTTTATTGCGATAGCACTTATACGGGCGCTCGAGGCGAGTTTTCGCCGAATCCGTCACCGTTGCCCGCTGCCCCGATCAAAATGTGCCGCTCGCGCGTAGAGGATTAGATGGTCTCCTGAGAGGCGACAGATGCGCAGTTTGTTTGGCTGCAACACCAGGACAGCGTTCCTCCACCTTCGTTCCTCCAGGACAGTCGGCTTTCCACCAGCACAGCCCTCCGTCTTCTGCCGCTTGCAGGAGCGTTGTGCGCACAAAACATAGCTTTCCTGATGCGCAGCAGCGTGCATACCACACCGTAGTGCATACGCTGGCCGGAGCGGAACGGACAATAGACTTCAAGTTACAAAAGCCGACGGTCATCCTTCGGTCCCGTCCCGTGCACCTTGGTGGTAGGTGCCTGAGACTTCCACAACGTTTCTGGCAGCGGTCGAGGCGCTGTTTCTGCTGCACAGCAGCAGTCGCGTGGCGTGCTGCGTCAAGCTAACATGTAACTTGAAGGTATTGTCGGAACACCATCTGAGAAACTTAAGCTAAACGCTGATTGTTTCTATCGCTTTCAGTGCGCCTCCCTATAAGGGTGAAACTGACCAAAGCTTTCTTTATAATATAGCCGAGACTTTACCAACAAGAAATATATTTCCCATATACTTGACACTAAATATACGATACATATCACAGTGTTAGTCACAACTTTCCTTTCAAGTAAAATCCTTTCAAGTTCCGGTCAACTTCCTCCCGCCCTGTTGCTACTTTGAGCTCCTTTCGTTAAAAAGCGCTTAATAGAATTTCAAAATGTCGTATTTCCAACTTGTCCGACTTTTTTTATAATTCCTCACCACGCGTTTGTTTTCACAAATTTCTCCCAGGAGAGGACCTTGACAGATTCGACACGCCTAGAGCCACGGCCAACGATATGCACGGTGCCCACTTTGGCGGCGACTACGCTTTCCCGCGCTACGGTGGTCAGTCCCGCATGAGTCGGTACGGAATCGACTACGGTGACTATCACGCACGCCGGCATGGCTTTAGGGGGCCCTACAATTATAGGCCTGATGCCCGCTCTTTTGGCGCCCCAAGCGACGCGGCGTTCCACGACGGCCTGGCCTATCCGAGATGGACGGGCCACTTTTCCGGCCAGGAACATCCGACCACCTTTGACCCGCACCTTACGAACCCATACTACCGCGATCCGTTCCATGCGCAGCGGTTTGTGGCGCAGTACCCGTACTTTCGTATTTAAAACTACCGGGCAGCGACCTAGAGACGCATTAAAATATTGTGTACTTTGAATTAGAGCAATCTTTGTACTTTGCTGTCCACCGTTAAATAAAACCCGTGAGTGCAGCGTGTGTGGGAATTTTAGCCATCTTCGAATTCAAGCAAGGTGGGAAGAACGAAGGGCAAAGACTCGGAAAACTCGGGCGCTCTTTCACCACTAAATATCTGATTACACTTTCGAGAAAATGTACACGCATACAAGGGAACATTGAGCATGCAATCTCAGATCACGCCAATCTTGAATTGTACTTCTGGGATGCGCAAGGTGACCGGCGTTTGTCTTAAACACAAGGGTTTATGCACATTGTGTGCTTCGACTAAGTTCGCTAATTATTTGGTTCCTATATCGAAACAGAACATTGCTTTCCTTTTATTGTTCGCTCTGGTCAGTGCACAATCACACGGCTTAGCAACAGATGAATCGGTTGCTGGTAGCGCCGGCATTTTTCTATATGCCTGTGCAGTGCATTGACAAATCTTCAGTCGCCACTTGCAGCTAGAGAGCCCGCAGAGTAAGAGCATGCATAAGAGCGTTCCCTTCAAGAGTGGACGGCAATGCAGATGCCATTGCTGAATCAACAATTAAAAGAACGGAACGTCGTTTTCCAGCCTCGGATGTTCCCGCCTAAATGTTCAATTAGTTACATTTCTAAAGAAAGAATCGCCTTCTTTGCTGCTATTGTGGCGTGAAACTGAGTAGTGAGATGTTTGCATACGTATTACAGAAAAAGAAACATGCTTCAATTTCGCTTATATAAATAAATGTTGATTTATTCGAGATTTCTCGTAATCTGTCTGTCGAAGTTAGATTTTACAGTTGGGAGAACTGAGTCCAGAGGAGCCGAAGGTCTTGCGTGATTAGTATTTGGTCCGGGAACGTATTATAAAGGTGCCTTCCTCGGATATTCAAACAGCATAGTACATACGAAATGGAGATGGCCTTATTTTTGCATATATTTATCAGATGCAGACAGGAATAATATCAGCGAAAATGTACGGAGTCACGGAATTTCAATTTCAGTGTTAGCTGACGGAAGAAAACAGCAATTGCAACACTCATATGAACTCGTGCAGTATCGTTGGTAAATTCACCGAAAATATAAAAGAATTGCAAGTAGAAATGTAAAATATTGGATGTGTCTTTAACGAAACATTAACAAGTACAATCGCTTCCATTGCCCATACTATGTTTTAAGTAAAATTCGGACACTCACTGAATAGACATTACCATATATTTTGATGTTTCCTGAGCATATTTTGAAAGAAGTGGCAACTTTTTACGTTTTCATGTTCGCTGTACACTTCAATATTTCGAGCATTAAAGGATTCTTGCAACAGCAATATTTCTGTGAAATATGGGCACACAATTTAGAAATATTTTTTGCAATTTCTACTAGTATTTACCATGAACACAACAATGAATATTTTACTAGCTGTAAGCTTGAACTGCGAGGAAGTTGAATTATCTTTCGTTAGACCCCACATACTGTTGGCTTGCAGAGCCGACTCTACGTGTACTTGTTCTTTTTACAGCGAATCAGCTAACGGCTAGGTTCCAAGAGATCGCGTCCGTAGACCGACCGGCATGTATTATTGCTTGCGCAGTTGGCAGGATTCGAACCTGCGCGGGAAGATCCCAATGTATTTCAAGTCCATCGCCTTAACCACTCGGCCACGACTGTACAACAATTTCGGCTCCATCTGCGTGGGTGTTTGGCTCCAAGTGCGTGGCGGTTTCCCGCCAGTTGTGCCTTAGCACAGGTGTGAAAACGCATGACTAACGTGAGTGATATAGTTCATGACATAAATAACGTCGCATGCTCATCAGTTACGTCACGATTACCGATAATAAAATCACGTGTGGCGCATACCCGCATTCAATGTGTGGGTATGAACCAACGACAAGAAAGAAAGCAAGAAGGAAAGAAGGAAATAAAGAAAGAGCAAGAAGGAAGGTAAGATGGAAATCACGTGTGGCTCATACCCGCGTTGGATATGTGGGTATGAACCGCCGAGAGCAGGAGCGGGAGAGATCTCACAGGATCCTGACGCTGCCGTGCAGTGTGCCGCGGCTGTGAACGCTGTGGCTCATAAGCTAGTCTATGACGATGGGGCGGACTTGGCGCAGCAAACGCACTACTTGGCCATCGCACCGGGCGAAAACAAGACGCCGGTGTCCTTGCTCTTTCACGAACATGCCTAAGACGCTCAATATAATCAATAATCAAATTCACTATAGTAACATTCACTACTGCAGGCCCAGCATAGTCACAGCTTGGCCGCTTTCCATCTTCCCAGTAGTGCAAGGGCTCGCAATTTTTTTCATACTCTCCTTCTGTACTTTACGATTCGTAAAGTGAACCAACAACCGTTTCTTGTTATTCAGGACATCTTGCATAAAATTTCTCATATCATTTCTTTCATTGTTTGTAGTTTCTCGATACCTGTATTTCTTGCTACGCAAATGAAATGAAAATAACTTGCCCTATCCCACCTATCCCGCGAGCAAGCAACATACAACGCCACCTATAACCAGAGAACAGGTGCCTTAGAAGCAACGCTGATAATGTGCAGTATTATTTAAGATATCGTAGTGGAGGCCCGGCAGCAAGGATATAAAATTCACTCAAGTTACCTAAACGTTACTTGTTCAATAATGTCGTGGTCATTGTTGCTGTTCTGGTCGTCATCGTCTATTAACCACCGATTCACCAAGGCTCACCATGGAAACTGTGCAAAATTAATTTTATGATTCCGCTAACTTGATGAAGGGCTGACGGGCACGCCAACCACTGAAGCATCTCGTATCTTCTCCTAACTTTTTTTGAAAGATTGCTAATAAAAACACATTCTAGCAGAAAAAAGCAAAGCACTACAAGAAATAAAAGTAACTTAGACACATGCATTCAACGTTCGAGCAAGTAAAGGCGATGGTCCAATAAGGATATCCAGTACCGTTATGGTTCTTGAGCTGCATTCGCATTGGTGCGGTAAAAACAATATTTTACATTGCATTCCGCAGCTGCTTTTGCCAAATCGATGTTTGAAAAAAATGAAGAATTTTGGGCCATGGTCAACAAATTACAGTTTGGATCTGGGTGCTGAAACAATTCATCACTGTTTCGTGTAGGGAAGCCTCGTTCTTCACATCCTCTCAAGGACGTTAAAAAAATCAGTTATACCACCACAAACAAATCGTTTTCCACCATTTAGAAATCTCTGTGACCCGCCACATGAGATGTTTATTTTACTCAGCCTGTATAGCGTTTGGGGCAGTAAAATAAGTGACAGGGATGCTGAAACACTACGAAGCACTCAGTCCTTTGGAAAATCTGGTGCTTATGTTTTAAACTTCTCAGCAGCATTTGCGCTTGGTAATTATGCAAGGTTTTGTGAGGCAAGCCGACTCTGAAAGTCATGACGTCTACGCATGTATTTCGGAAGTCACTGGAGTCAATACTGTAGCAGACGCGGATAACATTGTGCCGATCCCATAAAAGAGGCGGTTCTTGAGTGAGCGGCAGTACCAGCTGTGACCGCGTGCTACGGTTGCAATAAGTACATTCAGAGACGGGGAAGTCACTGAGCTCCACTGATTTGATTGAATTATCACCTGCACTTTGCTCCACACTCTAGCGGAACCTAAGCGGAAGCTACGAGGCTGATTTTTTGACTGACCCCAGTTCATCCACTCGACACTCAACTGGAAAGTTCGACGTCAACTGGAAAGTTCGTCCACTCGACACTGGTTTTCATAGCTCTCTGGAAAGTTCAGCATGGACGCCACAAGGAGCACAAGGGGACCAAGGCAATATTGCATTTTTTTCCTTGCCAAACCGGGCAAGTGACAGGGCGAGCTCCTACATTGAACGATCAGGACCATGAAAAGTGATCCTGCTGTGAAATTTCAGCAAAATGAAAGCATTCCTGCGTGCAAAATTATAATATTTAAGGTTTAGCATTAGCTTAGCACCAAGACTTCGCACTGCGGGATAAATCCGGGAGGCCTTCGGTGTTCCTTCAATCTCTTGCATGGTTGAGCTCGGCAGTGAGCAAACGACACTCTGACACATCAATTTTATTGCCGTCTGCTAGACTCTGCTACTCTGCTTGAGATGGAGCAGACAATGCTCGGACGCATCAATTTTATACGTCATCTGCTATAGTCTGCTCGATGTTGTGCAGACAACACTATGACGCATCAGGTTTATATGCTGTCTGCGAGGCCCCACTTGAGATTGAGGCGAAAACGCTATGACACATCAATTTTATATGCCATCAGCAGGGATCTGCTCCCGACTGAACAGACAATGCTCTGAGGGATATGTTTTATATCTCGTATGCTACAATCTGCTTCAGATTGAGCAGATAATGCTATGACGCATCAGCTATAGATTTCATCTTCTAGGGTATTTTCGATATCGAGCAGACAACTGTATGACTCACTCTGAAGCATCTGTCTATTTCGCTCTTTGCGAGACACGTCAGATGGTGCTATGACGCTGCTTTGTACAAATGAATGTCGTGAAGTGGAATCGTTCGATTCAGACCTTATTCTGAGAACTAAAGCACCTCGAAAGCGCGTCTGGCAAAATTGTTCAACCTGTCACAGTTAATTACTGTGTATAATACAACAGCTTGTAGGGCACTATTCTCGCAAGACATTTAAGGAATTTGTTATTGAAGCATAATTAGTCTCATCAGAGTCAGGAGTTAGTATATAAAATAATACGATCATCAATAGAGAGCAAATAAATTTGAAAAAAAAAAATGACTTGTGTGTGGTCGTTGATTCTTTGTGGCATTCATATGTTCCTTGTATTAGTTTACTTCTAATATACAGAAGCAAATAGTAATTCAAGATGTATTAAAAGTCACAGCGTCCACTTGAATACTTGGAAAGATGGTGGCTTCAGGTTTTCTTATAAGTATCATTGTAGCGATTCCCTGCCGTCTTGATCCGGTTGCTCATCGACGTGCAACTTCTATTTACTTATACTATGGCCCCCCTTTTCAAAATATTTAAGATTGTGTCTCTCTCAGCCTCAGCACACTGGATAGACAGACAGACAGACAGACAGACAAACAGACAGACAGACAGACAGACAGACAGACAGACAGACAGACAGACAGACAGACAGACAGACAGACAGACAGACAGACAGACAGACAGACAGACAGACAGACAGACAGACAGACAGACAGACAGACAGACAGACAGACAGACAGACAGACAGACAGACAGACAGACAGACAGACAGACAGACAGACAGACAGACAGACAGACAGACAGACAGACAGACAGACAGACAGACAGACAGACAGACAGACAGACAGACAGACAGACAGACAGACAGACAGACAGACAGACAGACAGACAGACAGACAGACAGACAGACAGACAGACAGACAGACAGACAGACAGACAGACAGACAGACAGACAGACAGACAGACAGACAGACAGACAGACAGACAGACAGACAGACAGACAGACAGACAGACAGACAGACAGACAGACAGACAGACAGACAGACAGACAGACAGACAGACAGACAGACAGACAGACAGACAGACAGACAGACAGACAGACAGACAGACAGACAGACAGACAGACAGACAGACAGACAGACAGACAGACAGACAGACAGACAGACAGACAGACAGACAGACAGACAGACAGACAGACAGACAGACAGACAGACAGACAGACAGACAGACAGACAGACAGACAGACAGACAGACAGACAGACAGACAGACAGACAGACAGACAGACAGACAGACAGACAGACAGACAGACAGACAGACAGACAGACAGACAGACAGACAGACAGACAGACAGACAGACAGACAGACAGACAGACAGACAGACAGACAGACAGACAGACAGACAGACAGACAGACAGACAGACAGACAGACAGACAGACAGACAGACAGACAGACAGACAGACAGACAGACAGACAAAGAACTTAATGAAGGTCCGGAGAAGCTCCGTTGCTCCGTTGACACTGGATAATCAACAATCACCAATATTATACCCCCTTAAAGTGGTCGTTTGTTATATGTGATATCGTTGCACAGATACGGCTAACATTTCAGTAACGAACGAATAGAAAAGCAAGGCAGTCTTTACGTTCACTCACTCCGTCTTTGTAGTTCTCCTACATTTCTCTGTTTTTGTCTTTCTTATGCACAGTAAAGATCCACTCCGGTAAGATTTCACCCGCTTCGTACGATACAGCTTTGTACCCAAGGCCAACGTAAACCTCCCAGCTGTTCTAGCTACATTTCTTGACACACTTCTGACTACACCATAAACCCTTACATTTTCATTCATGTATGCACTCTGTAGGCGTACCTGCAGCAGTGGTTTAGAGGTTATGGTGTTGCGCAGTTAAGCACGAGGTCGCGGGATCAAATCCCGGCCGCTGTGGCCGTGTTTCGAAGGGGTCGAAATGCAAAAACGCCCGTGTCCCATGCATTGGGGCCGCGTTAAATATCCCCAGGTGGTCGAAATTTCCGGAGTCCCCTACTACGGCGTGCCTCGTAATGATATCGTTGTTTTTGGCACGTAAAACCCCAGAATTTAATTTAATTAACTCTGCATGCGATACTGATGTGCCCTATCAGTGACGAAGCTACGCTGAAAAGATAGCAACCTTCATCATTCCAACCTCGTTTGATATGACGGTTATTTAAAGCGAAAGCAAGCGGCGCATACCAGCCGCGTGGAATTGTCGAAGAGTACCATTGCATGTTCAGCACGTCTGTGTTATAAAGGCTGATAAAGAAAAATAAGTGAAATAAGATTAGGGAAAGGCGCGGAACGTATGCTACAGCGCTGTCAGATAAGTATCAGAAATAAATATTTCCTCTCTTAAAACAATGAAAGCCATATAACCAGCAAAATTTTAGCTTTGCCTTCGCTGGTAGAACCATAACGACGTCTTCGTCCATATCGCAAACACTTTAGCAACTGCACGTAGACGCTCAATATATGCCTGAGAGGGAAACCAAAATATCCAAATGATGCATCTGACTTACTGATCCTTTCTTCGTGGTGAGGTGCAGCAAGATAGAAAGACAAAATCAATTTTCCTACGTCCCAAAAGTGCGCCCAGATATTAGGGCGCAAGATGCATTTAAAGCGCGCCGTACGAGGTGCCTGGGCAAGTGCCATTGGGCCTACGAACAAAGAGCTTGAGCCGCATACGTGCAGCACTTGGCGTGGATTTTCGGTACAAAGACTCCTTGAGGCACCGCTTCGCCATCTTCGACTCCCATTGACTTCGCAGGTAATCCTCTCCCTCAGGGCCACCCGTCTGTGCTTCAAACGCAGAGAATACTGTCTTGCACCGTACGCTTATACGACTATTTGAATCACAAAGGTATGGTTGCAAAAAAATTCACATACGATTTTTCCTTCTTGGTTATTTTCATACAAACTTTAATTTTAATGCTATTAGCATTCTTTGGCAACTTCACCCAGTTTGCGGTAAGCCATGAGAGCACCAATACGTAGGCGGTTGTTTCATGAACTACATGAGATGCATGTCATGACATTCATGTCATCACATATAACTTACGTTCGTCATACACTCTTGTCATTGTATGCCAATTTTGGTGCATACCAAGTTAACGAAACGACCATGAGAGCACAAAGTCGTAGGCGGCTTAGATAGATAGATAGATAGATAGATAGATAGATAGATAGATAGATAGATAGATAGATAGATAGATAGATAGATAGATAGATAGATAGATAGATAATAGATAGATAGATAGATAGATAGATAGATAGATAGATAGATAGATAGATAGATAGATAGATAGATACTGTCAAAGCAGCAAATGTTGGCGAAGAAATGCTTCGCATTTAAAAAGTAGCACTTTCGCCCGAAAGGTGAAGCACCGATTGCGGTAGCAAATTAGTGGACAGCTATACGAAGTAATGGTAGTAGTTTTATCGGTCGTATAAACTTTTAAACGTAGGCATACATGGTGCCACGTGCGCACAAGCAAACATGAACGCATCTCACTCGATGACCGGAAAAATCGCTGTCAAAACGCTGGAGTGAGTAAGCGCGGCCGCAGCAGCGAGCGAATTGACCTTCGCGCCGCCGCTCGCATCAACGCGAACTAAGCCGCGACAACACAGCGCAGGGCGGACTTTGCCCACGCCGCAGAATGGCTTTCAAGATACAGCCACCCAGCCGGGCGCGCGTTGGTGAGCTCCGCCATGAATGCAGTGGGTACGCGCCGCTCTTCAATGATCCTCTCGCCAACTTAGGTCACTGAATATTTGCCACTGTTTGCGGGCAAAATGCGAACATTTCTCAGCTGTCACACGCACCGGAGCTGCACGAATCTCGTTTTGGAGTCAATGCACGGACTTCTCGGCAGCGCCACTACGTTAGCGCAGCGTTTCCCGCAAAAAAACTGCGCGACATGGAGCTCAGCTGCCGCTTGAAGCGTTTCTCAGCGCATGCACCGGGGCGCCACGCATTTCGGAGGCTACGCTCAGGCTTTGAGGCGTTGCTGCGGTCCACGCCTCTACAGGAGGCGCTTCGATGCTGTCAATACATTGTGTCTCTATTGCTCCAGTGCTAATCGCATCACCGTAGAGGGTCATCGTGAGATGGTTTCTGCCTAATATTTTAAATTTTATTTTAGAAGCAGCGTTCGCGTCTTGGCAAATCACCCGTTGTTGGTACGTGCCATAATCTAGGGATCATCATTATTATCAGCTGCATTTGAAGGGCACCGCAGGAGGAGCCTGGGTATGTATCTTTAGGCCTACGAAAGAAGAAGTGCGCGAGCCGTGCGCGTGGCATTGCGCTTGTTCTTCCGGGGGAGCGTTGAGGGCTGCCGTTAGCCTGGTCATCGGCGCATCCTCGGCCTTTGGAGAGACCGTCATTTGAACGCGCACCGCCTGGTTACCGCCATGGGGATCTGGGACGACGACGCGTTCCACAACGTCCTCTCCTTCGCGCTGTTCACCATCTGCGCATTACTGGTGGGCGTGCTCGTATGGGTGCTGCTGCGCCGGTTGCGGCGCCAGCGGGAGATGCGCGACCAGGAGACCATGACAGTCGAGCCGAGTGTCAAGCCGGCCAGCATCGCCGACTCGGTTTCGGGCACGGGCGCCAGCCACAAAGAAAGCACGCTGCAGATACCAGGCGTGGACGCGCACGAGACCACCAAGGGCCACCAGAGGTCGAGCGTCGGTGAAGGGCCGCATCTGGCCTACTCACAAGCACCGACCACGACTGTAAGTCAAACTGCGCGAGCATGTTTGTCAAAGCCTTTAAATCAAGGACAGTGCCGGCTGCTTCTTTTGCGACAAGTAAATTTAACCCCGCAAAGCCCAATGTATAATTTTTGGTACGCTGATTTTGGCACCTAAAACTCTGATTTAAGCACTGGAAACCCTATGCAGGGCCCATACAAGTGTTTTCGATATACCGCAGGGAGTTCTCAGTTGTGGATAGTTGAGCAAATCAATTACTAAGCAAATTATTACCGTACTAATGAATGTGTAGACAATTATTGTTCCATTGTTTTCTTTGTAGCAACATACACCCCTATAGCCGTAAATAAATGTGAATAAGCAGTTTTAATTTTCTTTGATGTGGAATGGCATTCGCGCTTTGTGGGGTTAATGTAACTGCTGTTCCAATATTTAACTTTATTAGAGCTCGCGTGCTGCGCCTTCCAATGCATTCACTCTGGATGTACTGTAGCCACGATCATCTTTAATAGCGTTCACTGTTCACGTCTTTATCGAGAGCCATTACGCGGACACCCGAGGTGAACTCGCGCCATCGACGTCAGCGCTGCCATGTTGCGCCATGTTTTCCCGGTGTCATTGAGGTCACGTGACCTGGTGCTAGTGACGTCGAGTACCGGGGCGCAGTAGGAACAGTGCAAGAGCGGGCCGAGAAGGCTGGTGGCTTCGTGCGCTCTGTGTTCCCACGCGCCGAGTCTTGGAGGTCGAGGGTTTTGCGAAGTTTTGGAGGCGCGGCATAGTTTAAAATGCGAAGGGAGCCGGAGTTTAGGTAACGTTCCCGGGGAGACTTGAACGCATCCTCCCCACCTGCCGACGCCCTTCTTCACGCCAGCGTTGTGACCGCAAGTCTTCGCAGTCGTCGAGTGAACTCTGTTCATGTTGTCTTAGCACGTGTAACACCGCGCTTATTTAGTTAGTGAGCGAACAAACGTTTCCTGCAATTTGTACGGCTCATAAAATTACGAGGATCGCTGAGCGTATAGCCTAACTCTTAGAGAAGTTGTTAAAGAGGTTTTATTGTTTCCATTGAGTTTCTCTAGCCGTAGATCGACTTTCTGTTGAAATGTAATGGTGCCATGCAGAATTTTTTGTCAGAGAATACCTTGCTACTGCTGTCAGTTGTTCACCGTATTTGTGATACGACAGTTTTATGTATAAATAATTGTAACATTACCTAAATAATACCAATATCAGCCTGAAAGTGACTTATCTTTTGTGGTTTTTTACGCTGAATGGCACTGCTTTCACGTGTTCATGTAGATGTCAAAATGTGGATTTTACTAAATGTTACTGTATTTAGAGTGCGGACGCAAATAGAGTTATTGTACTCTCTAACTGATTTCAGGAACTCACGAAAGGGGCCTAAATGTGGGACAAGCAGGTGAACCACCATGAACTAAATGACAACACTGTATTTGCCCTTAGCTGCAATACAAGGTTCGCTCAACAAGGTTTAAAGCCCGAAACCAGTCGATCGGTTACATAAATGGCGCTCAAGCTGCCCGGTCTTCTTGCCTTTACTCCATCATGCTTTGGCTTGTTGTGGATTGGTTAAAATTATTATAACTACGCGAGGCGCGAGATGAGCACAAATCTTCTCGGTTGACTTGCATGTATCATGTAGTGACCCTCGAAATTCGAGGGGCGCATAGTGAGAGCGGTGCAACTCAATACGCATAAATAAGTTCTCCAATGTGGAGCAATGCTCCACGTCGTTGATTTTAGAAGCGATTTTGCCACCAGGTCTACCAATGTGTGCGGTGCTTTGCGATCTACTGAATTTGCTTTGCGGCTCGTATCGGCGGACTCAGGTTAGCTGTATAATGCTGGTAAACGCGAGCTTTTTTTATATGTGTCTGATTTAGTAATCGCAGCCATATTCCTCAAAACAAAGGTAACGGTGGAATAAATAGGTATTCGCTGTGAAGACATTTTAGCAGAGCCTTTTCAGATACAGCAGAACTATCATTCAATACGGAAAATAAACCCAGTCAGACGTTGCAATTTCAGCTCACTCTTAAGCGAGAACCCATCTGCTTCAGCCCAAGTGTGAACTATAGCTCTTTCGGCCCATTTAATCCCCACTAAACGCATGAAACGCTGGACACATCTGGGCCTTGATGAAAATTTGGTGAACAAGGAAGCCAGAGCCTGTAGATAAAGTTTCCACAAGATCACTTGTCCTCAATATCCCGTGTCTTGGCGGATACAAATCCCCTAGTCATACCATTGACTACAGACTGTGGCTTCCTTACTTCGCTCACTGCTGATCACTTCAAGCCACCATGTTCCCGTGACCACAATGGATGTTTTCCAATGTTCAACGTAGACAGCTAAATAGACACCTAAATTGACAGCGGTTATTTTATGTTTCACTGCAGTTCTTATGCAGCGGGCAAAGCAGGCTGCTCCGCGAAGACAACATCGAAGACAAAAACGACGTAGCCCAGTTTGCTGTACAAACAAAACAGCAGCTGAGCAGAATGCTTCGAAACTCGAAGGGAAGGTTGCGTACGCACAGAAAAACGTAGTCAGGATTTCTAGCTGGAGTAATGTAAGCTATGGGGTTCTATTATAGGTACGCACACGCAAAGTGTTAAGATACAGTGATTGTCTGTGATATTCTTAGGTTTTTCTTGTCGACGCGAGAGGGCATCAAGTCACAGGGAAGTCCTTCCTGTGACATCTATTACTTGGGCTCGAAGCTTTCTTCTTATAGCAGTCCAAGCACATTTTATTCTATGCTGGCCAAACATGCAACACACCATTTGTCTTTTTCGAAAATCTGCACGTCATGCCGTGTGTTTTTAAGGGAATCTAAAGTAGCCGGTCCTACAGTTTCAGCCAAAAGATGTCGACGTACTTGTGATTTACGCAATCACACAACTTGGTTTATGCTACGATGTTTAAGTGCACTAATAACGAGGCCTTCTTTTTACCTATTCTTCTCCTGCGTGCCCGCAACTGGCGCAACAGAAAACCGAATAACATTAGGCAACAGCATGCACTTATATGACAATTGGCACGTTTGATATTTTGTGAATAGGAAGCCGCGTCTATTTGTCAGCTTTGGCAGTCGCGTAGAAAGCGTCTCTTGCGACCTAAACGGGCCCAGATCTTTTCTGAACGTCTTTCGATAGGCATCTGCATCTCTCTACTATAAAAATAAAAACACACGCATATTTCTTTCTTCGAAATACTCAACGCGCAGCTGCTACTAACATGAGCGCACGTACATAGTTTGAAGAATGGCACGCTGTTCGCAGGCAGGCGCGGAACTTTATGACTTGTGCTTGTCACTTTTTCTGTACTTCATTTAGTTTGACTTCATTTACGTTATGTTAAGTTTTAGTGCCATGTACACGTCCCATCTTCGCAGGAATTGTTAAATCACCCTTGAAAGCAAAATGTATAGGCTAGAAATTCTCACGCCGTCGAGTTATAATTGGCTTTTTGAAGACGAGGATGTGGGTGTCAGATTTCCAAGCGCAGCATACTTTATGCAGTTCTGGCCCGTCGAATCTAGGGGCATCTGGTTTTGACAGTGTGTGTATATATATATATATATATATATATATATATATATCAAACAAATTCAGCGCCCTTCCCCTGTCGAGAAAATGGGGTAATCGAAGCTTGTAGCAAGATGACACTGTCGCAGGCGTTCCGCTTCGTTTGCCCTAAACTCAGGGTCCGAGGCTCTTCGCTGACGTTTGGCCTGGGCTTCGGAAGCCCTCACGCTAGAATCGGATGACAAGCGTCCCATATACCCATTTTCTCGACAGGGAAAGGGCTGGCGATTTTGTCTGTTTGGGTCCCACATGGCACAAGGGTAGTACAAGGGCGCGTTACAGGTCTCCGAGCCCACAGAGGTGTGTGCCATTGAGCATGGACCCTTTCTGCACTATCGCCAGGATCGGCCCACTTTTCAGCGTTACACCACCACCACCGCCGCGGAAACTTGTGAGCCTATAAAGCTTCACTTTAAAACTATGCGTTCTAAACACACTTTCATGCAAAGGAGCCTGCACAAAATCGAAGACCCACAAGTGGACAACAACTGTTGTTGAATTCCCGTGCCCCGTGTGCCGAGGGCCTCAAACGCGGCATGAGAGACATCGCGAGCGTTGTTAAGATTGCATTCAATGGGATTCTAACCGTTCTCCTGTCGCACAAATTTTTGTTTCTCGAAGGCTGCCCCAGATACCACCAAGTCCCCGCCACCACGCGGCGCGGAACAAATCCCTGAAGCCAAAGCCGAAGCCAAAGCCAAGCCAAAGCCGAAGCCAAAGCCGAAGCCAAAGCCGAAGCCAAGGAGCAGTCGTCCGCGTTCTGTGCAACTTCACCCGGCGATTCCAGGTAACGTATTGTATGGTCTTGCACATTTCCCATCGTGGCACACGGTGCCGTATCTTCGCACGACACTATAATCGCAGACTACTTTCTGTTCCATTTTGAACTTCTTCCCGCGCGAAAAGAACCACGGACACGACAAGAAGGCGACACACGCACGTCGAACTTTCAACTAGGTTTTTTTTTTTTTTTGCAAGTACATGATATACCAGATTTTTCTTTAAACTATACAGACTTTTAGGAAATTGCCTGCAGCGAAACAGTACAAGAATAATCCTTGAACTAGACCGCGACAAAAGGCGGACATTACTTGCAAAATGAATCAAAATGCAGGAATAAATAATTAACAAGAATGCAGTTATCAGATTTTTCAATATTTCGATGGCATGTATTGCAATTTACGAATTGTAGCCGCTGAGTTTTCAAGGCATGTTCACTTGCAACGAATTTGACAATGGCACCGCTTTCGAGATGTACACCGTGAAACTATCGCTAAAAATACAATGTCGTTCCACTTCGTTAAACAAAGCGCCGTTTTATGCAAGAAGCATAACTTTAACTGGACCGCCAGTGCAGCTTGTCGCATACTTTGGGAATGAATATCTCGAAACGTGTGCCATCCAGAAAATCGTTTCAATCGAATACGCCTTGTGAACTCAACGGCTACAATTCGTAACTTGCAGTATATGCCGTAATGTAATTAGTTAAAAAGTTTATTTACGAAATTTTGATTCTTGAATATGCATTTCAATTTCTGGTGCAAACAATTTCCACCTCTTTGTGTAATCCAGCTGAGGGACTTGGATTGTACATCTGCCACAGGCGATTTTTAAATATTCTCTATAGTCTTAAAAAGCACCCGGTATATATCGGAAACAGACGAATAAACAATCAGGCAGAAGACACACGAACAACCTTAGTTAAAATTCAACAGCCGTTTGTGCCACCTTCTTGTTTCGTCTGTCATCTGTTCTCGCTTCAAGATGTTCTTAACAGAAAACCAGCTAACCCAAAAACCAGCCTTCACGACGGTTTCTGTGATGCGAAACCGACAGGGGAGGACACTCTGCATGTCTTACTGTGCCATGTAGTCCGGCATAGTTCGACAGGCGTTTATTGTCATAGATTTCCAGAAAACAGTGCAATTTCATCCGAACTACGAAGCATTGAAGGCGACAGCAAGGTCGAGTGTTGCTCTGAAGCTCTTCGGACGGTGTTGACTACCTCAGGGCGCAATGTGCGCACGACATAGCTTGCGAGCCGACTACTGCTCCGCCGCGGAAGCAGCGCCCTCGAAGCTATGAGCTAGTGTGTCTCAGAATGCTGGCGCTAGGAGGAGTGCCTCCACCGGCGTTGCAGGCCTCGCTCCCGGAGGGGTGGACGAGAAGGGAAACCTTCAGCGTTTGTAACTTGAAGTGTACTGCCCGTCCCGCTCAGACCACTGTATACGCACGACGCTGTGGTGTGCACACAGATGCACAGCAGAACGCTGCCCTGGTTCTGCTGCAGGGATCAATGAGCGGAGATTGACGGTGCTTCCGCTTGGATTCGTCGTTTCTGCAGGCAAACGCACTGGGTGTCATTCGCGTCTCTGAGGACCATCTAACCTTCCACGTGCTCGCTGATACCGGGACAGTGCGGCCGCGCCAGCGCCGACGGCTTGTGCGCCGCCTCGAGTGTCCATATAATTGCTAACTGCGGTACTAGTGTCTACGGAAGCTACAAGTCTGCCGTTTCAGTCACCATGGGGATGACTGACGCTACATGACTTTGCCTTAAATCCGTCTTTTTACAGCGTCAGCTATTATAAGTTCATTCCAGTGGCAGTTTCAGTTCGCGATGGCGTCCACTGCAGCCGCCGCCTCCGCCGACGGAGTGCGTTGACCGTAACCGCTAACGTCGGAAATGCAGAAAAAAAAGTACCTGGTTCCCGCCGGGATCAAACCCGGGCCCGCTGCATGGTTGTCGGATACTCTACCACTGAGCCACGCGAGCGCTTGCTATCAGGTAGCGGGAAAATACCCTATAAACGCGCCCAATAGGCAGGCGCGCAGACGCAGACGACGAGATGCAATTCAGACGAGGCGCGCAATCAACGCGATCCCTAGCCGCCAGTATGGTGCCGCCATCTAGTTAAGGCACCTGCAAACGTAGAGCTACGTGCGCGGCTACAACCAGGCATCATCGGGCTCAGCCGACTGCTGTGCAGAGCAACGTTCTTAGACTACTTGGTGCAGAGAGCATTACAAGCCGCACTCGCCGTCGACGACAGCTGGACAGTTCAGATCGTTCTTGTCAAAACGAGGCGAAGAGACTTTGCCGCGAAGACCCTATTGTGCGTGGTGCCGACATTGGAGCTACTCTTGAGCCGCTCCACTAGCTTACACTGTGACTGTGCTTCGTGTGCGGCGCAGGCCTGTGACTTTTTGTCTTCCGACACCTTTGTGGCTTCGCAAGTTAGTCATTTTCAAGATGAAATATCGCTCTTTAAGTGCCACAGTGCGCAATGGCTATGCATGTACGTGGCCTGGGCTCGTTAGCTTTGTGTGTTTGTAAAACTACGAGCGCTTGGAAATTCACAAAGAAAAAGCGCTAGACTTAACGTCACAGGAAGTTTTAAAGCCACAAGCGCGAAGATCACATTAATCCACGCATTAGCCATCTTATGTATGGCACCGGAACGATGGTCAAAGCTAGTGTTCGCTCGAGCAACTTTTTGCAGAAAACTGTGCCGCTTCGCACTCGCGTAGCAACGCAGGTTGCTACGTGCGACTGTTTCGCGTTTGCCAAAACATAAAAGAGAAAACCGAAAATTATACATAAATTAAACACCCAGAGAAGGAAGGGGGGGGGGGGGGGGGTCGCGTCTGTAACTGCTGTAGCAAGTAAGGTGTTTGCTTTATATATCCAGCTGGTTAAATTAATTTATTTAAATTTATTTAACCTGGTTTTATTTAATTAGGGACTATATTCAGAATCGTTGCAACCCTTGCCCTTCGCCTCCCTAGCTTTCCCTTCGTTTCCCTTGCAGTTTTCTGCAAGTAAATATTTGCGTCATCAGGTCTTAGCCACGACGACAGTCTGAACGCTTGGCAGTCTTCCATGCGGTACGGCAAAACAAAAGCACAATGTATCATGAATATAAAACTTGTCCTTCGTCTTGGTAATGGCACAAAGCGTGATGACGCACAAAAGTAGGCCACGACGCAGGTGCCGGCTTTGTCGTCGGCTCTTATGTGCCTTCTGTGCTGCTTCTACGAAAGAAATTTTCATCTCAACAAAGTTACAACAGAGGTCATTCGTTCGCGCACAGGCAGACGAGCGTTCTCACGAGCAAGTCCAAGCGGCACCACCACTCCCATTCCAAAAAGTCACCGGAGAGCGGCAAGGCTGAGAAAGAGGATGGCAAGGGACGGAAGAGCAGCGCCGCCTCGAAGACCGGCTCAAAAACCGGCTCGAAAGTTGGCTCGAAAGCCGGCTCGAAGCCGCCGTCGAGGCGCAGCTCAGTGCAGCATTCGCAAGCATCGGCCGGCAAAGCGGGCGCGGTGGACGGCAAGGGCGCCTCGTCGAAACTGCCGGCGTCGATGCCCGCGGTTCCCGCGCTCCTGATCAGGCGGCCGTCCACGGACTCCAAGAGTTCGCAACGCTCGAACCGCTCCACGCGCTACGTGCGCGAAACGCCCAAGGTGATTGATCAATTTGATTTATTTATTTATTTATTTATTTATTTATTTATTTATTTATTTATTTATTTATTTATTTATTTATTATTTCAGCGAAGCTGTCTATAGTCGGATACAACTTAAGTCTGCAGTGAAGCCCCGCCCACTCCCTCATAACCGCCAGCCACTGTTCCTCCGCGAGGCTGCATATAGTTCCTACTTCAAACTTTCCCTGTTACCTAAATAAAGCGGCAACCCCCAAAAATAAAATTATAAAAGCGTAACCTTATATACGTTTTCGTTCGTCTAATATAGTGAAACGTACACGTACGACAAGTACAGCCGTATCGGGTACGACGCCATTTTGAAAAGGTCGCATAACGACGATTTTCGTTGCGTCTGTGATTAGCTGGCGGAATAACAACACCCCGCGCGGTCCGTTGCCCACTGCTCTTTTTTAAGTTGTATTCTACTATAGGGCAAACCATCAGCGTATGAGCAAGAAGCCCTCCTCAGCATAGAGTGCGCATGCGCGAAAATAAAAACGAGTGCGAGGGGCGCCAGGCCACAAAGAGAAAGGGAACGTCGGGGTCTCTCGCGGCGAAATGCGCCATTGGCCACGTTTTTGTGACGTAGCTGGCGAGCCACAATGGGAAAGAGAACGCTCTCGCAGCGGATAACTAGGGTGCCTCGATGCCCAGCGCCGCCGTCCAGGGTGGAGACAACCCCGCTGGCGCCGCCATATTGTGTCACACGAGCTGAGACTCAGCTACGCTTGCGTTCATAAAGTGTTACTCGCGGCGCGCTTCCAAGTGCTTTGCCTTGATGAGGATTTTTTTATCGGTGTCCCATCTGCATATCTTTATAACCAATAGCCGTTAACTCGTCGAAGGTCGAAGACGTAAATGTATGGCGCCGGGAACATGCCCCAAGTTGCCTAATTCAATCACATTTAATATGCCGTGTGTATGTTTAAAATACGCACTATTTTTTTTTTTTTTTGCGCTTCGATGCTTGGTATATAAGGTTCGCGACCCTCTGTGTGTGGAAGCTTTTCTTTTTCGCTGTTGTATTTTGGTTTACACGTCACGCCTCCTTTACCGTAGCCAGCCACTCGCGCACGGCGGTTAGTTTCCCTTGCGTTGCGCGTGCTCTTCGCGTTCGTTGCAATTATTTGACGATATCTACCCGCATTTTTTGTTTTTTTGCCCACAAAACTGTGTGTTGACAGGATTAAGCTGGTGTAAAAATAACTGCGATGTGAAAATAAGGTTTAGTTAGGGCTGTAGAGAAAAATGTAACGTAACTTGTCTGTGTCAATCTTGCGTAGTACACACAAGAAATCAAACGATGCACAAAATACATTTACTTATAATGTCTAGTACAACCAATCATGAAAAATCATATGTACATGAAAAATGATATGTACTGTGTGGCGCCTGAAGGTTGTTGAAAGACGAGATAAAAAAATTAATTCGCAAGGTAGGCTCGACACACAATTCGGGATAGAGAGAGTTTTTTTTTATTTATTCATCACATGGGGGGGGGGGGGGGGGTTCAAGTGCGTACATCAACCTTATTACACACAATATAAATCGAAAACAAGAATGCAAACAAGAAAACGCAACCACGGGTAATATTAATCAAGATATCCGGCCAGATATCCAGCCAGAATACATACATCAGCTACCATCGAATACGTCGCATCAGCCAAACACATCGATGGCGAGTACAGAACATTTCATAAATAACCATTAGAACACTGATAACTACATTGAAAAAATAAACAACACTGCATACATATCACGTACAAAAACCGTAAATGAAACTAAGACAGTCAAATACAGATTAGCAATGTTTTTCACTTCGAAAATATAGTCCATGATGATGTAGGGCTGTTGACTTTAACAGACGGCGCCCATCCTGTCGATTTCCCTCGTACTGGTCCTCTTCAAAGTGTTTCTAAGTACAGGTAAAACAACAAAAGTGATTATTGATATGAAAAGTTGCCTTGTAAATACAGAGAACCCATTACAGTGCATAAAAATAAATTTTAGCAGAAGCAATGCTGTATTACCTCGCTTCACACGTTTCGAAGAAATGCACAGGCTACAACAGACACCATGCCAGAAAGCGCCGAAACATTTTGGTCCCATGATGCCCCTTAACTCTACTACACCTGGGCATGCCGTGCACAGGCATTTAAAGACCGTCACAGTACCCACTACGATCGGGAATGAGCACGAATGACCATCGGCTTACGATCACCACGCTACAAATATGTACAAGTCTAAAAAATCAGCTATGTAACGTAACACTCTGAGGTCCGCAAGATATCTCCTGAGAAATCAGAGAAAATCACAATGTTTCGCTTACCACGTACAAAACAGCCGCTCTCCCCAGACGAAGCACTGCGTTCTTTAGTCCCAAATAACCAGTACCGAAAAAAAAAAGAAACAAGAGACACACACGATGTGTGCTTCCCGTGAAAAAGGAAAATAGGTGGCTTACGTGACGATTCGTAGCTAATGTAAGACTATTTCACGGCTAAGCATCTTCGTCAGTCCTTAAAATAAGGGTACAGACAATAAGGGTCAGCCATCAAAACGAAAAAAGCCTATGCGACGCGCGCTCGCAAACCATGCGCTACTCAGACAGCATCGGTGCAGTGCTTACTTAGTTCGTGAGCGAACGTAGGTAAGTGAGCGAGGATCAGAGAATACTTTCTTATTTAAATGAAAACACGGTGCGGTAGTCTAAACATTCTTGACACTTACCTCGCAAATGCAGGAGTTATCCGCTGCCTTCCAGTGATCGCGCTTTACTTGGGCTTCCCATCTCTTCCGTCGCTCTGGGTCCCGGGGGAAGCGAAAACAACGCAGTCCTTTACGCGTCGATCCGGCGCACTTGGGAACACAACAGCCCGTCATGTCGACACGATGCACTTGATAGCTTGTCAGTCATTCGGCTGAACACTGTCTAGCAAGTAGAAGCGTCCGCGAAGCATCCGCGCGCACTGTGCCTCGAACTCAGCACCGGCACCAAGCAATCGCAACGGCTCGCTGTGACACAATATGGCGTCGCAGCGAGAAAGCGGCGGCGCGGGGGCGGTCAAAGGTTGGCACCACCCTGAACGGCGGCGCTGGCATCGAGGCACCCTACGGATAGCGCGTTGGGGCAGCCACCTGTGCCTGAAAACACGTGGCTGTGACGTAATACCAATCCGGTACAGGGATAGAGGTTCATTTTCGCTCCGACGTTACCATGGGACGACCGCGTGTGATTCGTATACGCCCGAGGAGCAGCGAGCGTACGTAAAGGGAATGGCAACCACCAGGGTTCTCTCGCTCGGCAAAAAGGGGGCGCCGAAACGACCCGCGGCGCGATTCTTCTCGTAGCACGTGTGCCTCTGCTGGTGCAAAACGTTTTCGTGTAACTCACGTGCTTTATGTGCGGTCGTACCACCCAAGACAGCTTCGTTGCATGGTCAACCACCTTCAGAAGGTGGAATGACCCGCCGCGGTGGCTCAGTCAGCTAAGGCGTTGCGCTGCTGAGCACGAGGTCTCGGGATCGAATCCCGGCCACGGCCGCCGCATTTCGATGGAGGCGAAATGCAGAAACGACCGTGTGCTTGCGTTGTAGTGCACGTTAAAGAACCCCAGGTGGTCAAAATTATTCCGGAGCCCTCCACTACGGCGTGCCTCATAATCAGAACTTGTTTTGGCACGTAAAACCCCAGAAAGAAGAAGATGGAATGGATTTTCTGTTTGTTTGTTAATCATTCCTTCATTGACTTCATTCATCGATTAATTGAGTGGACTCGAAATGTGCTATTTCGGTTATCACAAAAGGTCCTTGTTCCTCAAAAGACACACTGGTTGATGGATTGATCCATGTATTTATTGATCGTTGATTGATTCAGCCTTATGGTGTCTCACTTGGCGATGAAAAAGGTGACTTCGCTATAAGAAAATGGATAGATCTATATTTGATAGATTGGTTGATTTATTCCCTCATTTATCTATGCGTATTTATGCTTGATTGGGTGAATATTTTATTGACTGAGATTGTAGTGTACTCACTTGGCTATGAGAAAAATTTGGAGGACGCTTAAGCGTCGCCTTTCAGAGTGGAACGCGATAACAACCAAATATCCCTGACTGCTTCTCACGCGCTTCCCGGAAACTGCAGCTCATGTAACCGTAATGTCACGGCCAGCGGTAGTGGTAATGTTTACCGGGAAATGCTGGCGGCGAACGTTATGCACGAACGCGAGCTTTCTGGTAGAAACGCATCTTCTTGCTCGGGCCGATTTTCTGTTATTGTTTCGCGTTTTTGATATTTCAGTCTGAGAAGATTTAACATAAAAGCCACGTGCTGGCGGTGTTTTGTGTCATGACATTTTTTTGTGGGTTGTCATTCTCAAAATTCCTAGGAATAACTTTGTAAAGAATGTAAGACAAGTTATGAGCAACTTTAGTGATAGAAGAACTTTACTGCCGCATAGAATATTTCTCGCTCACGGGATGCCGACACCGGATTTTGTGCGGCACGAGGCCTTTAACGCTACCGCGTTAAATATTACTTCTCGATGAGAAGAGAGTCTCCGCTTGTCTTCTCCCGTCTTTTCTGTCCGTTCTTGCTCTAGCGTCGGCGGTGGCCAAGTAATGATGAATGCCTAAATGTCTGCTTTACTGAGCAATGTTTCAGGGCATCAGTTGCACATAACACTTAGAAAATATCTTTAGACACTCCAGCATCGACGGTCTCGTCACGCGTCTAAAATTTTAATAGACTATTTCGAGGCATACACACCCCGAGTACTGGCTTTTGTCATGCATTGACTTAGGAACGGCAACTTTTGCTGACTTCTTTCTGAAAACAGCTTATAGATTACGAGTCGACCGCAAGAAATATTCTAACATACCACATACGTTGCATATACTACAGAGCCACACTAAAAACACTATCGTTTACAGACAGCTGTCATAGGATAACAATTATGGCACGGCGTCATATTCGTCGCATTTGTTAAATTCAGCCATGTCTCTTACATAGTGTTATGGGGGAATTTAATTCTATCAGACAGGCCGTAGCAGCCCTCTGGGCCAATCAGAGCAGACCAGATTGTGAATTCGACAATCTGGCGGAATTCAACAATGCCCAGAATAGCAGACATGGTTTCGTAAAGTACACCCACTGACATTTGTCAAATTCTGCCATGTTATTAAATTCAGTTATGCGGGAATTTACATATTTCAATCAGAGAGGCCGTAGCAGCCCTCTGGGCCAGTCAGAGCTCACCAGATTGTGAAATGAACGAAGCCTTGCAATCGTCTTCTGATACTAGAAAATTGGCCCTTAAATATGGCGGAATTCAACAATGTCCACCTGGAGTAGCAATTCAGGCGAATAACCAGGCTAACATCTCCAGCATCTCATTAAAGCATGTTTCTCTCTCTCTCTCTCTCTCTCTCTCAACAATGTCCAGAATAGCATCCATGGCTTCATAAAGTACACCCACTGTTCCCTACTCCTTCTCGACAGGTTCCGCCGCCCTTGGACATCTTCTCGAGGGAGCACTCGTCGATGGCCGAGTCGCCGCCCTCCAACCCTATCAAAAGTCCGCCGCAGGCTGGTGTGGTGGCGACCGAACCAGCGAAGCCTCCCGAGGCGCCTCAAGCCTCGTCCACCACGGAGGCGCACGAGAAGCCTCCCGCGGAGGCCACGACTGAGGGCCACTGAACGCCGTCTACCCTGTTTTCGCTTCATTTTTATTCAAGCGGCTGTTTCATAACGCGCGTTTTGTCCTATTAAAACGCGTGATCTTTAGCTAACTTCATTCCTTTTTTTGCGATAGCAACTATATGGACACCCCCGGGGCACATGTGCCGTCGGCATCGGCGTCGCTGTGACGTTCCGTATAAAGTCCAAGGGCGATAACACCGTCGCCGTGTGCTGTATGTGCGAGTGAAATCATGCGAGGTTGAGCTTATGATGGCGGCTTAATCTCGCGCGTGCAAGGGTGGAAAGCGGGCAGGAAGAGCGCAGTCTTCCGTCGCGGCGCGCAAGGCACGGGGGGAGAGGGGGGGGGGGCGTACTACTCCGGCGGCTGCTGCGTATGGCCCCGTCGCGTGGGCTCTACCTTGAAAGCGATCTGCGGTGGGGAAAGAGGGCGCCGAGTGCTGATAGCTTCGTGTGCGCTGCTTCCGTCGCTTAGTTCGCGTTGAAGCGAGAGGAAGCACGAAGGTGAATTCGCTCGCTGCTACTGGCGCGCTTCCTCACTCCAGCGTTTTGACAGTTTCCGCGGTCATCCAGTGAGACGCGCGCGACACCATGCTTGTTAATTTAGCAAGCGAATGCTTACAAGTTTGTACGGCCAATAAAACTACCATTCTTACTTCCTATAGCTGTCTACCGCAATCAATGCTTGGCCTTTCAGGCGAAGCTGCGACTTCTACGCTGTTAATTGTTAATAATAAATATGTGTTATTTATTATTGGGTGATCTGCGCTACTCCTATGTATTTTTATCATGAAAATTATTTTTTTCTTTGCGTGTTGGTTGCCGCTGCCTACCTGTTGGTACCTTCTCAATTGGACCCAAATCTAGCCTCTAACTATGTGCTCAAACGTTTTAGAGCGCAGCTCTTAGACGCCCGTTCCTGCGGCGAGCGTCGGCGTCGGCGTTGTACCTCGTAACCGAGCGAACGAACACAGCGAATGCTGAAAGCAAACGCGGAGCGCAGCAGCAGATGGAAGACGGCGATAGTGAAGACAGCGCGAGGGGGAAAGTGCTGGAGGAGGGTGCAGCAGAGAGCGGAGTCAGAGAGCGGAGGGAGAGGGTAGTGATGAGATTGTAAATCGCAGGAAAACCATAGGAATGTACCACCTGTTCGGCGTTTTTTGTCTCGTTCTGTATGCAAAGAACGAGTAGTTTGCTTAAACTCGACCCCTGGATATCCGTTGATTCTGGGGAGTGCTCACAGTGCCTCTTCGCTTTGTTGTTTCTTGTCGCGTCGACATGAATGGGAAGGAGCATTGTTTTGGCATTGCAGTGCTCACTGACACGATTCCGAATGCAAAGAAGTGAGTAAACATATCAACTATCCCGCACACGACTTGCGTGGTGTTTGAATGATTCCCCGCTGTATGTTAATTTTACATAAGACATATTGGAATAATGGTATTGCCGCACCTTGCAAACAGGAGCCGCTGAATTAGAAAGCCGAGGAAGACGCTTCTGTCCACGCGCCGGCACCGAACCTTCGCATGCCTTTCGTATGCTCAATTGACGGTTGGAGACTCAGAATCAACGCTTCGAGTAAAGCTTGGCTGTTTTACAGCGTAAGCTATTATGGGCTCATTCCAATAGCCGATTTGGTTCGCGATGGTGTCCGCCGTCGCCGCTAGTGACCATATCCGCTATCGCCGGAAATACGAAAAAGGTACGAAAAGGTACCGGGATTGAGCCCAGGCCCGCTGCGCGGGAGTCGGATACTGTACCACTAAGCCACGCAAGCGCTTACTGTCAGGCAGCCGAAAAATGCCCTATAAACGCGCCTAGGCAGGCGCGCAGGTGCAGACAACCCGAGCCTCCGACAGTATGGTGGCGTCATCTAGGTAAAGCACCTGTAAACGCAGCGTGCGCAGGCGCAGACGACGATGTGCGATTCAGACTAGGCGCGCAATAAACGCGATACCGAGCTGCCCGCACCTCCGCCAGCATGGAGGAAGGAATTCCTTCCTCCATGTCTGCCAGTATGGTGACGCCATCTAATTAAGGTGCCTGCAAACGCAGCGTGCCCGACGTGTAAGTTGCATACAGCAATTGCTTGCAGCATGTAACTGGACCTGGTTCACTTAAGCAGGCTAGGTGACTTATTTGTCACCAGCCCGCTTTGAAGATTCCAATAACCAATCATGATCATCATCATCAACAACAACAACATTGTGCCGTGCCACGGGTAAAGGGATGTGAGATGTGTGCCACGTATTCTGGATACCTCTTCGGTACGCGTTATGGCGTCTCCTCGCAAGGTACAAATTGCTGCTGAAGAAGCGAATCGTAGAGATACGTGCGCGGCTACAACCAGGCTTCATCGGGCTCAGCAGACTGCTGTGCAGAAAGCATTACAAGCCGCAGCTCGCCGTCAAGGCCGGGTGGTCAGTTCAGATCGTTCTCGTCAAAACAAGAGAAGAGACTTTGCCGTGAAGACCCTGTTGTGCGTGGTGCCGAATTTGGAGCTACTCTTGAGCCGCTCCACCAGCTTATGCTGTGACTGTGCTGCGTGTGCCTCGCAGACCGTTGACTTTTTTCTAGAACATCACAATATCAATTCGCCCATACTAAATTCATCTATTCATAGTGGACTTTCTTACGCCTGTTTTTCCTTTGACTTCAAGAAGTTGCGATGTCCATAAAAAACCTTCGAATGGACGAAGTCTGGACGGGGAATGCGATTTATGTATATGCCACTTTAGCGAACGCACCTCACTCAATAATAGCACCTTGTTACGTTGTTACTGAGCGCCCCTGTTACACGGGCTAACCGCTGACTACCGCAACCGTGTACCCATAACATGCGATACAATACAAAGGGGCTCCCTCACTTTTGCAACTACCGTAAAAACCGGAATATAGCTCGAACTTTTTTTCAAAAAACCATTGCGAAAAGTCGACCCTCGTCTTATATACCGGACATTGGCGGAAAAACTACGGAAGTCTTGCAACAATGGGCAGATGAAGTAAACAGCCGCCTTCGCCATCGCATTTAGGCTGCTTTTTCACATCTTGTTTCAAAGTGAGCGGAAGCCGACGGCAAACAAGAAAAAGGCGATTGAGTACGCGGAAGCCCTCAGCAACCCGCCAGGTTGCCGTGGGCTTCGTATCGTGCGACCATCGACCCGCGTGTTTGTCAGCACCTTATCATCACGGCACGGAGCAGCATTTAAATAAATACTGTCACCATTGTGCAACCGGCTGAGTCGCATTTGTTTAACGGTAAGGGTGTCTTTCGCTACTTTTGCCATTGAAAAATATTTTTTTTCATTTTTAGAATTGGTTAGTTGGGGGGTAGACCTATATTCCGGTTCGACCTATAGTCCGGTTTTTACGGTACACTGTTATGACGGGCCCCCTCATCGTAGTGAGTGCCTTTGAAAGCACAGTCGGAGTAAACAGACCAATGCAAGACAACCGGCGACCGTGGTATCAAACACGTTATGTCTAGCAAATGCAATGGTTACCTATGGTTCACAAATTCACGAAAGTTGTCTGTACAAGTTCTACACGAAGAATTAAATCATAGTAGGTGAAGCCCACTTCTAATTTTCTACCTGACGCCTGTCCCTCATTATGAAAAACGTTTCAGCAAAACATTAACTCGTAAGCGTTCTTTGCCGAGTACCCCAACAAAAGATGTCTGACACGCGATAATGCCTTGTAACTGCACAAAATGGGTAATTTTGGAAGTTATGGCGTTTAATCATAACAGGGTAAATGTATTGGTAGCTTGATAAGTGATAAGGAACAATTGAAACCAGAAAAAAATGACATTGGTCAGAGATAATACCCATATAATCAGATTTATGGATACCCATAGGGATACACAGGGCTTCATAGGAAATGCATGGGGAAGCCTATAGTAGGGGTGGGCCAGCTGGAAATTTTGAGGTGCACCAATTTACGTTTGGGGGTAGCCCAACTTAAATTTTGGAATGGGCAAACTGAAATTTGGAGTGATCCAACTTAAAATTTGGGGGGGTCCAACTTGAAATTTAGAGCGGGCCAACATAAGTTTGAGAGTGAGCCAACGTGAACTTTATGGTGGATCAACTGAAATTTGGGCGTAGGCAAACTTGAAATTTTGGGACGGCCTAGCTTTAAATTTTGGGGTAGGCCAACATAAATTTGGGGATGTGCCAGCTTGAAATTAAGGGTGGTCTAATAGGAACTTTGGGATGGGCAAAGTTGAAATTTGGGGATGGGTCAACTGAAATTTGTGGGTGGCTCAACTTGAAATTTGGGTGTGGCCAACTGAAATTTGGGAAACAGAACAAAAGTAAGAGCCAAGCCAAAGAATGCTCACGCATTAGTAGACATTCTCAGAATTTCTGCTTAATTTTCAGTATGCTTATGCCTGGTGTATTCTGCACTTCTAAATGGGAAATAAACAATTCTCTCTGGTATTTATATGTGTCGTCCTCCAAAGGTAAATAGGGCTCTCAATTGTTCAAAAAAGATTGTTGAAAATCGCAAGCAATAACCATGAAAACAAAAGCTTAGAAAGAACGATTTCAAACTCGAATTCTGAGCTAAAATGTGCGCCTCCAGTCCAATATTTTTAAGGTATAACGAATTAACCCCTTTACTTTCCGTTGCAATGATAAAACGCGAATAGTTGTACAACTGTGTCATCTTCCGTCAAAAGATTTGTATTCGATTCCAACTGACGTGGTAGGTATGAATGATCTTACAACATCTTTGACCTCTGCATTTTCCTTCTTTAATGACATTGTTCGTCAGTCCGCATGCTGACGATAAGAACTCGCTATCCAAAACAGCCTCGCGACTTATTCAGCACTCCTCCTTGGGCACACACTTGTCATCGCTCTGCCTTCTGTAGAGGTGATACTCGCAGAAACATCGGCTGACGTAGTCGATCGTTCAAGGTTTTGGTCCTTTATCTGGGTCTGCGCATTTTTTCTCGCCACAGCTGCTGCTCTGACCGGTCTTGAAACCTCGCCCTTGTGACATTCGTCTTCTGAAAGATAAAGGGACATTGAATTATGCACTATCATAACTGAGAACGTAGATTGGTTAACCCAGTTATCTGGCATCACATTATAATTGCATATTATTGAAAGGAAAGCAGGAAGCAGTCATTGTTAACCTCGCACGCGTGGGGCTTGTCAAGCTGCTGTAAATGCACCTTTTATTTCTATCCGTACCACCTATTATACAGCTGCATGCACAAATGTGGTTAATATTGTCACGTAGTAATGACGCTGAAGTAAACAGTCGTAAAACTGTGTATGACGAAACGGACTCTTTATTGGGCGAACCTGTGCCCACAAAAGCAAGCTACACTCGAAGCACAACGATAGCGGCGAACACAGTCGGCGATCGTCGAAATCTCATCTGCGGTGAAACGCGCCGGCTTTTATACATCAGTCATCGAATGTTCCAAATTAATCCCTGGTACCCGCAGTGTCTTCCAGAAAGTTCTAGACAATTCGCGTCGGTCATACAATCAGATAACATAAGCGTCGGTGAAAACAGGCAACGGAAAGAAGCATCGATAACGTTCTAGAAACTTCCGATACAGGCGCGTCCTGCGCCGAGCAATAACGTTTAACATTTGTTAGCCGGTGGAAAGCGGCCACCGGTGAAAGATAAACATGTATACGTGTCAATATTTTATCCTTATTCTAAGAACGCCGACCAAATTGACGTAGTCAAATGTGTTAGACATTTTGGCATCCAGACTTGTTCACTAAAAACCAAATTAACGAAGCTTTCGTGCTAAAGTCGAGACACGAAACACCTTTGATCACCCTACTTTTGTCAGTGCTCTGTTTTCCTTTCTGTAACTCAAATTTACTTCCAATACAGATGAGATGTCATCCAGTCATCGATTTCAACATAGCTATCGCACGACAAATTTTGCTTGAAAGTTTTTGCCCTATTCTGTGACCTATCCAAGGCTTCACACAGAAAGGGAAATTTAAAGGAGACAGAAGTCAATGAATGGCTGAAATTATGCAGCGGTGCATTTCAAAGCACTTGAGTGTGCCACATGCACCAAGAACCGTTATTCTCGTCCATCTCTAGGGGCATGCGTTTGTGGCCTAATGGCTAAAGACCGGGCTTCTGTACTGCTGGTACTATGATCGATATTATCGGTTGATTAGCATCCATTTGTGCATGCGCAGCCCCTCATTACACGTACCTTTCTTTATTTCATTTCGTTTCAATCAATCCTTTGATAACACTCGCTTCGTTCAGTTCCCAGTCGTCTCCTTGTTCTCTTCTTTCCACCTTTCTTTCCCATGAATTATTCTAAATATTTCCCAACACCTATTATGATTGTCTGGTGGTGGCGTGGAGTAAAGGTAGAACACCCGACTTCAAATCTGAAGGTCGTAAGTTCGAATCCTGCTCCATTCCACTACATTTTCAGGCATGGAGTGTGCCTGACACCGGCAAAGAAAAAAAAATACATATTGCCGAGAGCTAGTGGGGCTATACTAGTTCAGGTGCAACCAAACTAGGCAGGCCCACTAAGCTTCATCAAAGTTACTCCCTCACCAGAACAGGAATTGGCCTCCCTGGTGCAGTATTCGGCCACTACCTCCCTGATGACTCCGACAATTAAACCATGGCCTTCAGTCCCCAGTGGCTGCGGAGCACCTGACCAAGGCGGTGGTCAGACCTGCGACGTGGCAGAGGGTGCTAAGAATCTCTGGGTCCGGACAGGCCGCCAATGGAAACTGAACCTGGCAACGTTAAACACGCGCACCCTCTCGAGTGAAGCTAGCTTAGCAGGACTATTTGAGGAATTATCAGGCATTGCCTGGGATATTATTGGCCTTAGTGAGGTTAGAAGAACTGGTGAAGCTTACACAGTGCTGGCTAACGGCCACGTCCTCTGCTACGGAGGTCTTCCAGATTAGAGAGAATCCGGGGTGGGATTTCTAGTTCATAACAACATAGCGGGCTACATTGATGAATTTTACAGCATTAGTGAGAGGGTAGCAGTCGTCATAATAAAGCTGAATAGGAGGTACAAAATGAAGGTAGTACAAGCCTACGCCCCAACTTCCAGTCACGATGATGAGAGATAGAACAGTTTTATGAAGATGTGGAATTAGCAATGAGAAAGGTGCAAACTCAGTATACTGTAGTCATGGGCGACTTCAATGCAAAAGTGGGCAAAAAGCAGGTTGGCGAACAAGCAATTGGAAACTACGGCATCGATTCTAGGAATGCAAGAGGAGAGATGTTGGTGGAATTCGCGGAAAGGAATAGGCTCCGAATAATGAATACATTCTTCAGGAAGCGCACCAACAGGAAGTGGACCTGGAAAAGCCCTAATGGAGAAACAAGGAATGAAATAGATTTCATACTCTCTGCCGATCCAAGCATAGTGCAGAATGTAGAAGTGTTAGGTAAGGTAAAGTGCAGTGACCATAGGTTAGTGAGGTCTAGGATTTCTCTCAATTTGAAGAGAGAAAGAGTGAAATTAGTCAAGAGGAAACAGGCCAACCTAGACGCAGTAAGGGTGAAAGCAGACCAATTCAGGCTGGTGCTCGCAAACAAATATGCAGCTTTAGAACAGGAAGATGAAGATAACATAGAGCTAATGAATGAAACCGTAACTAGGCTGATCTCAGAAGCAGCAATTGAAGTGGGAGGTAAGGCAACAAAGCAACCTGTAGGGAAGTTCTCACAAGAAACAAAGGACCTAATAAAGAAACGACAAAACATGAAAGTGTCCAACTCAGGAGATCAGATAGAATTTGCTGAACTGTCAAAACTGATCAACAAGAAGAAAGTAAGGGATATTCGAAATTATAACATGGAAAAAATTGAGGAAGCCGTAAAATATGGACGCAGCATGAAATCAGTAAGAAAACTAGGCATAGGACAAGGCAGGATGTATGCACTGAAAGATAAGCATGGTAATATCATCAGCAATTTCGATGACATAGTAAAAGCAGCAGAAGAATTCTATACTGACCTGTACAGTAGCCAAAACAGCCAAGCTACTTTCATTCGAAATAGTGATGAACCGGATACAGAAGCTCTTTCTATAACTAGCGATGAAGTTAGAAGGGCCTTGAAAGACATGACCAGGGGAAAAGCGCCTGGAGAAGATGGAATAACAGTAGATTTAATCAAAGATGGAGGAGATATCATGCTTGAAAAGCTTGCGGCCCTTTATACGCAATGCCTCACAACTTCAAGTGTACCAGAGAGCTGGAAGAACGCCAACATTATACTTATCCATAAGAAGGGAGACGTTAAAGAATTGAAGAATTACAGACCCATTAGCTTGCTTTCAGTATTGTATAAAATATTCACCAAGATAATTTCCAATAGAATCAGGACAACACTTGACTTCAGTCAACCAAGAGAACAGGCTGGTTTCAGGAAGGGATATTCTACGATGGACCATATCCATGCCATCAATCAGGTAATTGAGAAATCTGCGGAGTACAATCAACCTCTCTATATGGCTTTCATAGATTATGAAAAGGCATTCGATTCAGTAGAGATACCAGCAGTCATAGAGGCATTGCGTAATCAAGGAGTAGAGGAGGCATACGTGAATATCTTAGCAAATATCTACAAGGATTCCACAGCTACCTTGGTTCTCCACAAGAAAAGTAGAAAGATACCTATCAAGAAAGGGGTCAGGCAAGGAGACACAATCTCTCCAATGCTATTCACTGCATGCTTAGAAGAAGTATTCAAGCTCTTAGACTGGGAAGGATTAGGAGTGAGGATCGACGGCGAATATCTCAGCAACCTTCGGTTTGCAGATGACATTGTCCTATTGAGCAACAATGGAGAGGAATTACAACAAATGATTGAGGACCTTCATCGAGAAAGTGCAAGAATTGGGTTGAAGATGAATATGCAGAAGACAAAGATAATGTTCAATAGCCTGGCAAGGGAACAAGAATTCAGGATCGCCACTCAGCCTCTAGAGTCTGTAAAGGAATATGTTTATCTAGGTCAATTACTCACAGGGGACCCTGATCATGAGAAAGAAATTTACAGAAGAATAAAATTGGGTTGGAGTGCATACGGCAGGCATTGCCAAATCCTGACTGGGAGCTTACCACTGTCGTTGAAAAGAAAAGTGTACAATCATTGCATACTACCGGTGCTAACATATGGGGCAGAAACTTGGAGGTTAACAAAGAAGCTCGAGAACAAGTTAAGGACCGCACAAAGAGCGATGGAACGAAAAATCGTAGGAGTAACGTTAAGAGACAGGAAGAGAGCGGTGTGGATCAGAGAACAAACGGGGGTAGACGATATTCTAGTTGACATTAAGCGGAAGAAATGGAGCTGGGCAGGCCATGTAATGCGTAGGATGGATAACCGGTGGACCATTAGGGTTACAGAATGGATACCAAGAGAAGGGAAGCGCAGTCGAGGACGGCAGAAAGTCAGGTGGGATGATGAGGTTAGGAAATTCGCAGGCGCAAGTTGGAATACGCTAGCGCAAGACAGGGGTAATTGGAGATCGCAGGGAGAGGCCTTCGTCCTGCAGTGTACATAAATATAGGCTGATGATGATGATGATGATGATGATGATTATGATGATGGTTATGATTATGATTGTCATGTCTGCATTTTATTACGATTCGCTCTCATTAGCACTGCCTGTGCAAAGTACAACTACATTAAAAGTCACTGAATTCTTAAGATATGCTACATAGAGATTGCACTTGCAATTTCCTGGGCTACAATCTATGAGCCCCTTCGAGAATTTCATACCTTGACTGGTATTGAAACATTTAAATCGGGCTGTCTCTGACACATGTTAAGCAGCGTATTTTTCGTCATTCGGTTATGAAAAGACTTTTCTTCGGTCCCTTTGGGCCACTTGACGGAAGGTACTTAGCCGTGTCGACTGTTCACTGTTCACTCATTCACTCCTATGAGATACACAGCACGGCAGAAAGCCTGGATTGTTTTCCGGGCGAAATCTGGCTCTTCGTGGCTCCATTTCCGTCTACAAATTGACATGCGTACTGGACGCACCTCGTCGCCGCTTCCGACGTCGTTAACACCCTGGGCTACTATAATAAATACTATACGTCACAGCAGTTGTAGAGGGCGCATTGGCAGTCAAGTTGTGAGAGCAAGCCGCGGTGGACCAGACGTGACGTCCTCGCGGTGTTGGCGTCGATAACGAGTGTCAAAATCACAAACCAAATCAATTGAGAAGAATTTTATTTATTGAAATTTCAGGGTATCGCGGGCGATAACCACTCCTTATTATGAAGTGCGCCATAGCGGGATATTCTCGGAATGATTATGGCCACTAAGTGCACCTAAATATAACTACACGGGCGGTTTTGCATTTCGCCCCCATCAAAATGCCACGACATCGAACCCGCGACCTCAAGCTCAGCAGCGCAGTGCCATCGCCATCACCACTAAGCTACCGCGGCGGTTAGCGTGTTGCGACGTGAACAAGCACGAGCATGTCAAGCCTAATTGAATCCACTTAACATCGTATCTTAACATCTGAGTTCAATTCAGCCATGAGGCCTTTAGAAAAACAGGTGTTGAAATTGAGAACCTCGGAACTATAGTTATCTGTTATGTGCAGATCGATTGTTACACCAATTGTCTGACAAAAACGGTGCACTTTGCAGACTACTTTTTAGAGCTTTTCGATGGTTGCAACCAGTAATATAGGAAATTGTCACATATATAAGCTCATCAGAATCTATTTGACACAACAACTTCTACCAAAGGTCTCTAACGACGTCAGTAAAGCGGCTAAACGAAAAGGTATTACATATTAAGTGTTTTCTTTTGGAACGGAAAGAGACTTGCACGTCCAATTACGTTTTCTATGAGTCATCGCATGCTGATGGTTAGGGATATAGAACTTGGTAAAAGATTGCGCAGCGCTTCAAATGCACGACGCTAGAAGTTTGCGAACCACAGATAGTATAGCTAACAACACCATCACTTAATTTAACCCCTGGTAACTGTGAACTCACTTAAGTTCGAAATATATAGGAACTCACTTGGATACCCTCCATCTCAACGGCGCAGCGTCAAAATGCGTCTGCCCGCCATTGCCTTCTACAAAAATCCCTCTCGCCGTGGGCACAATCACGGTGTCAAACAGAAGCTTTCAATAACCGCAAGAGACCGCAGCGCCTGGATAACGTGCTAATTTAGGGAAAACCAAGTTTTTTCTACACAATGCTTTTTCAACAGGTCACTAAACCTGCGGTTTCGACACTGCACTTACTGTATTTCCATCACCGGTCCATCAATGCAACGTATTGCTTATTTGTCCAGACGACAATTTGTTCTCCTCAGCACCTTTTCAAATTATATCGCATAATGGCTCTTTAGCGCGCATGAAAAAACATGTGCTTGTTCTCGTGCGTGTCTATTCCTGTCGTCGGCCCCTCAATGATAACAAGACGACTGACGCAATCTCCCCTACACCGCACTCACTGATAACTGCAGACAAATGCATGGTAGTTCAACACCCCGACCACCGATGCAAATACAATCGCACCCATAATGAATAAAAGGGACTGCCTTGCCGTTGCTCTATTAGACGCCAGTGCGCAGAGAGGAACCCTCTTGCGGCAGCTGAGAAGGTTCAGAGAACGATGAAGTTCAACCCGGACAGTTACGCTAAGTACGACCATTATCCTAGTCAAGTACACGATGAGGTCCTAAGGAATATACGCTTCGAAGTTCCGTTAACCAAGGAACAGCAAGTTCTGGAAGTAGGATGCGGTACGGGGCACTCCGCCCGGCGATTTCTGCTGCCTCACTGCCAACCCTGTAGAAGGATAGTGGCCACAGACCTGCATCCCGACATGATCGAGTTCGCGCGCGAACACTTTTCGCACGAGAACATTGTCCACGACGTCCTGGATATCACCACTCCCGACTTGGGTCCGTTCCTGGAAACGTACGGAAAGTTCGACAGGGTCTTCTCGTTCTTGGTCTTCCACATGATTCAGGACCCAAGGGCAGCCTACGCGAACATCGCCAAGTTGCTGAACGACGGAGGCGAATGCCTGGTGCTCGCTTTCTCCAGCCTCGATTTTGCAGACGTGTGGGCAGAGGTGTGCGGGGTGCCGAAATGGAAAGGACGGATACCGGTAAGCTAACCATCTGCCTGACACCCGAGGAAACACCACTGGTACAGTGGATTTTCAAGTTCTTATTACCGACTGCTGTGCAAGAACCTGTAAAAATATTGATCCTGTAAAATACCAACATAAAAGCGAAATTCGCACATGCGCGTTAGTCAGAGTGTAACATCACCCCCAATTTGCCCCTATTTTTCTTTGCCGATTTTTTTTTACCTGAACACACTGACGACGTTCACTGTGCCGTGGCTGATGTTTAGGCTTAATCTTATAGTTTACGATGTCACCGCGCACCTTATGAAATGTAGTACTTCACGGGCATTTCTCAGCGTCGGTGATGATACATCAATCTCAAACAAAATGTCAGTATGCGTGAAAGTTTATGGCAACAATATTGCTAAACCATTGACATATGTTCCCTCCCTGTATCTGCCTTCAAATTATAGAACATTATTTATAGTTAGATATTGTTATACTTCTGACAAAGATCAAACTAATATCCTAGAGGATATACATACTTATGGTTGCAAGAGACTGTAGACGGTCATGATCATGACCTTCTGCAGTCTCTTCTTGCATCTTTTTGTTCCCCTTGCATGAATGGAAGGGGTGAAACCGGGATGCCTCGAAGTAGTCGGGTTTCACTCCTTTAGTTCATGCAAGATTAACTTTTTTCGAAAGAATAAGTCTGAGCTGTGATACACCGCTTACGGCAGCAACTTCCACCATACCCAGGCTTTTTCTAATTCTATCATGTTTGTAATTAGTACACAACAGAAAAGAGCTGCTTGAACAGTTACTCTTGTCTTTGCACATACTTGCTTCACAGAATATTTTTAATATCTCTCATTCCTCGATTACTTTATTACTCAGGGTTGATTAGCGTGTGTTGATTGGATAGCTCAGTGTCCTGTGTGACTGACTAACGACCTCGACAAGTAGTAGATATTAATCCAGTTTATCAATGTTCAAAGACCAAGCCTCAAATAACATGGCACTGCCCTTTGTGTTATCGTACAAATTTTCCCTTCTAATTTCTTTATTATCCTTCTTGTAAACCTCCATAGCCACTTTGGTTTGCATTCCTTGCATCCGATTTAATTTTGTACATTGAGCACCATCTCGCGTCAGTGTTTGGTACCTGAACACGTGTCTCTATTCGCAGGACCCACGAAATGTTGCCAGCGCCTCTTTCGACTTCAATTGCGTCAAGTCAGCCGCCAAGATTGAAGCCGAAGTCAGAGACACTTTACGTGGAACCGGGTTGCAATGTATCTCCTGCGAAGTTCGTGATTCCTCTTGGAAGTTTGACAGCATGGATTATTTTCTCGGTGAGAAGTGCTTCAAGGCTAATGTAAAGTTTTTATATTAACGTATATCTCCTTGCAGAATCCCAGTACGCTGAACAACTATGATAAATATGATAGGGAAATTTCTTTGGCGTCAACAGAAGTATAACTCCCGTTGCGAACTAGTTAGCAATGGTTCTGGACCAGGGACACAGAGATCACGCCCACCTGCCCTCTTTACGATCTCGAAGGCCCTATATCGGCGCGTACACCACCTCTAATCGATATTGTGATACCCTTGAAACTATTCTGTAAATAAATTCTCAGTCACTTTCGTCTATATTGCCTGACTTTTTCAAGGTTTAATGAACAATTTGCGACGCGCAGTTGCTATAGCTCCTTACGTTGACTAGGAGGCCATTTCTTAGAGTGGCAAAACACTATCTATCTATCTTCTCTCTTTTCAGACCTGTTCCTGAATATTATTCCCTTCAAGGCGACCGTCACCGCCGAAGAGTGGGCAGAATTCAGCAATTTGTGGGCAGAACTGATGCACCGGAAGTTGTCCACGTCACCGGGAGAGCCCATCGTAATGAAATTTGTGTTCTATGTCGTTCACGGCCGTCGGTCTTCTGGGTGAAATAAGTCTCCTAAGCGCGTGATAGTAACTGAGGCTAAATGTGTGTCCAATAAGCTGTCTCTATGCGTCGCCATTTTGGCTTACGAAGTTCTACATGTATTTTATGATCGACGTGCCCTCGCGTTCTCTTGAGTGAGTGAGTGAGTGAGTGAGTGAGTGAGTGAGTGAGTGAGTGAGTGAGTGAGTGAGTGAGTGAGTGAGTGAGTGAGTGAGGGACTGAGTGAGTGAGTGAGTGAGTGAGTGAGTGAGTGAGTGAGTGAGTGAGTGAGTGAGTGAGTGAGTGAGTGAGTGAGTGAGTGAGTGAGTGAGTGAGTGAGTGAGTGAGTGAGTGAGTGAGTGAGTGAGTGAGTGAGTGAGTGAGTGAGTGAGTGAGTGAGTGAGTGAGTGAGTGAGTGAGTGAGTGAGTGAGTGAGTGAGTGAGTGAGTGAGTGAGTGAGTGAGTGAGTGAGTGAGTGAGTGAGTGAGTGAGTGAGTGAGTGAGTGAGTGAGTGAGTGAGTGAGTGAGTCAGTCAGTCAGTCAGTCAGTCAGTCAGTCAGTCAGTCAGTGAGGGAGGGAGAAAACGAAGTTTATAAGGAATTGAGTACAGCTTACTAACTCTTTTTCACACCCCTTCTTTAGTTCCCAAGGTTTCACTACCACGTAGTGACTGTGTAGTGATTAGATCGTAAATCGCAAGAAAACCATATTTATAGGTATCATTTGCTCGACGTTTTTACCAAGGTCGATCCAAATAGGTCGCGAAGCTTCGGGCAAAAAGCGGTTCAGAACGAATTGTCACCGACATCAGCAAGGGTGGTTATGGGAGCAGCGATTGAAGCACGACTATGTTTGGAGGGAACAAATATTGGGAGAGAAAAAAGCGTTATTTAATAAAGCGAGGCACAGTTAGACTCATTCAGTGAAAATAAAATTCCTTATTAATTTTATATACGCATGGCGAGAAAATAACGACTCTATTTTACTTGATCATTATCAATAAATACCTTTTTTCAGCGCCCACCGTAAGAGCGCTTACCGATAGCGGCGGGCGTTGACGCCGATATCACTTGCAATGCAATGCAGCTCTTGAAGTGGGCAGAAAGGGGCACTCTTAAAGTTGACCCGCTACAACATGCCCCCCTCAGATGCTGTGTTGTTTTGCTAGTCGACGTATGTCTGAATTTGGCGACGCAAGCAGTTTCATTGTTTCTTAACCTGTTCAGTCAAAAGTAGTTAGTTGCGACCACCAGATATTTGTTCAGTTTAGTTGTTCTCGTGCCACAGAGCTGGCCGGCGGGCTTGCATCCGACGAAAGCCCGAGCACTCTACGCCCAAAACTTTCGTCGGCCTCCAAAGAAAGTATGTTCTATGCAGCAATGCCATTTCCACACCCGTACGGCTGAACATTTCCTGCATCGCTTTCCGCGCTGAAAGCTCGAAACGCCCATCAAGTCCAATGGCGGGGCATTTGAATATACAGCTCTAATGGCAGGCCTCCGAAAACAAATTTCGCGCCGTTGAGAAAAAATTACGTCGCTTCTGTTTTTAACGGCTATGACGTCAAATTATTTTTTCTTCTATCGGAAGTGTTCCCTCCTCACACACATGGCGCTAAGCCCCATGAACCGCCGATGAGCCGCCATCTTTTGAACGCATGGTCTTCTATGGAAGCTTCGCTACCACGTATATTTGCCTTGTTTTTACTGTGAAGCTGTGCAACTTTACCTCCCAACGGGTCTGTCGTCTCTGTAGGCAAATACGTGGGAAGCGCGCGCCCCTGCGCCGCTGGGTTTGTCGCAGTACCAGCAGATGGCGCTCGCCTCCGCGCACCCGCGGCAGATGCGGCGCCGGCCGTGCGGGGGAAGAAAGCAAAAGAACCAGAAAGCTCGCCTTCGCGCATAGAGCTCACCGAAAGTGTTTCGCAGTTAATAGTACGGTTGCATAAGCTGCAGTTGCCGCTTCCCGGCAACTGCAGCTTATGCAAATCTTCACAAATTCAGTAACGCTGCCTGTACAAGTTCTAAATGAAGCCATAGGTGGTGAAGCCAAATTCCAGTTTTCTAGCTGATGCCTGCCTCCTATTACCGAAAACGTTTCTGCAAAATATTTTATTGATTTTTATTATGCTTATTCTTGGCGTATTTTTCACAATTAGACGCAAAATAAACGGTTTTCTCTGCTATGTATGTGTGTCGTCCTTCAACGGTCAATAGGGTTTTCGATTTTTTAAACAAACGTTGTTGGAAATTGCATAAAATCAACATGAAAACAAAGGACATGGAAGCAGCAATTTCAAATTGAAATTTTTAGCTAATATGTGTGCCGCCAGCCGAGTTTTTTTGTGGGTATAATGAATTAACCCCTTTACTTTCTGCTGCAATAATAAAGTTGTACGACCGTGTCCAAGGCTTCACACCGAAAGGGAAATTTAAAGGAGAGAAAACTCAATGAATGGCTGAAATTAGGCAGCGGAGTATTTCAAAGCACTTGAGTGTCGCTCCATGCACCAAGAACAGTTATTCTTTTCCATCTCTTGGGGCATCCATCTGTGGCCTAATGGCTAAAGTACCGGGCTTCTGTGCTGCAGGTACTATGATCGATATTATCTGTTGATTAGCATCCACTGATGCATGCGTCAGAGATACCAGCAGTCATAGAGGCATTGCGCAATCAAGGAGTACAGGCGGCGTACGTGAATATCTTAGCAAATATCTACAAGAATTCCACCGCTACATTGGTTCTCCACAAGAAAAGTAGAAAGTTACCTATCAAGAAAGGGGTCAGGCAAGGAGACACAATCTCTCCAATGCTATTCACTGCATGTTGAGAAGACGTATTCAAGCTCTTAGACTGGGAAGGCTTAGGAGTGAGGATCGACGGCGAATATCTCAGCAACCTTCGGTTTGCAGATGACAGTGTCCTATTCAGCAACAATGGAGACGAATTACAACAAATGATTGAGGACCTTATTCCTCGATCCTCACTCGAGAGCCCGAAGTAGCGGAGCAAGTAGCCATAGCTCTAGCTGTGCTCGACAGCAAACGGGATGTCATCTACAGCGACTCCAGACCGGCCATCAAAGCCTTCGAACGCGGCGTCGTCTCGGACCAGGCGTTACGCATCCTCCGCAGCGCGGATCAGAGTACCCTCAAGCACCACACCGTCATCTGGTTCCCCGCCCATCTCGGCCGGGTGCCGGGTGTCCCGCAAAACCTCAACGAGATCGGCCACGACGCAGCTCGTGCGCTTACTGACCGCGCTGTCCCAGGGCAACCCCACCTCGCCGAGATAGAGACCAACCGGGATGCACCTATAACGTACAGTGAAATCACAAAACACTTCTACCTTGGACGCCGCATCTTTCCGCCCCCACACCCCAAACTTAACAGACCGCAGGCGCTAACCATACGCTTATTACAAACAGACACATACCCAAAACCCGCCAAACTCCACGTTCTCTATCCTGACGCGTACCCCAGCGACATGTGCCCCTCGTGCGGATACACGGCGACACTCGCACACATGCTCTGGGAGTGCAGAAACGCTAATCCCGACTCTACCTCGGACAAGTGTGAGAAGTCCCTCAGAAGCTCGCTTCTCGCCGACCAGCAATGGGCCGTCCAGCAGGCCCACGAAGCGGCCGCCAGGTATTCCCTGTCGGTCCCTACGTGGGAGACGCCCGCTACGCCCGAAGCGCGTCCTGCAGGACCCAAATAAAGTTTGTCCAGTCCATTGAGGACCTTAATCGAGAAAGTGTAAGAATTGGGTTGAAGATGAATATGCAGAAGACAAATATAATGTTCAATAGCCTAGCAAGGGAACAAGAATTCAGGATCGCCAGTCAGCATCTAGACTCTGTAAAGGAATACGTTTATCTAGGTCAATTACTCACAGGGGACCCTGATCATGAGAAAGAAATTTACAGAAGAATAAAATTGGGTTGGAGTGCATACGGCAGGCATTGCCTAATCCTGACCGGGAGGATACCACTGTCGTTGAAAAGAAAAGTGTACGATCATTGCAGTCTACCGGTGCTAACATATTGCCACGAGACAGTGAAGGGGCTGCTACTGTCGGTCGCACGAAGACGACGGCGACGAAGTGGCCAGAGGCGCGCGACAGCCTTGCATCCGTCGCTGCTGCTTGTCCAAACCTTGTATATAGCCATACTCACTCCCTAAATAAACGTTATCCCCGTAACAATATGGGGCAGAAACTTGGAGGTTAACAAAGAAGCTCGAGAACAAGTTAAGGACCGCACAAAGAGCAATGGAACGAAAAATCTTAGGAGTAACGTTAAGAGACAGGAAGATAGCGGTGTGGATCAGAGAACAAACGGGGATAGACGATATTCTAGTTGACATTAGGCGGAAGAAATGGAGCTGGGCAGGCCATGTAATGCGTAGGATGGATAACCGGTGGACCATTAGGGCTACAGAATGGATACCAAGAGAAGGGAAGCGCAGTCGAGGACGGCAGAAAACCAGGTGGGATGATGAAGTTAGGAAATTCGCAGGCGCAAGTTGGAAAACGCTAGCGCAAGACAGGGGTAATTGGAGATCGCAGGGAGAGGCCTTCGTCCTGCAGTGGACATAAATATATGATGATGATGATGATGATGATGATGATGATGATGATGATTATGCATGCGCAGCTCCTCATTACACGTAACTTTCTTTGTGTCATTTCATTTCAATGAATCCCTTGATAACACTCGCTTCGTTCAGTTCGCACTCGTCTCCTTGTCTTCATTCCACCTTTTCTTCCCATGAAATATTCTAATTATTTCCCAACAGCTATTATGATTGTCACGTCTGCATTCTATTACGATTCGCTCTCATTAGAACTGCCTGTGCAAACTACAACTTCAATAAAAGTCACTTAATTCCTAAGATTTGCTACGTAGAGATTGCATTTGCAATTTCCTGGACTACAATCTATAAGCCCCTTCGAGAATTTCATACCTTGACTGGTATTGAAACATTTAAATTGGGCGGTCTCTCACATATGTTAAGCAGCGCGAAGAAAATATTTTTCTTCGGTCCCTTTGAGCCACTTGACGGAAGGTACTTAGCGATGTCGACTGTTCACTGTTCAGTCATTCACTCCTATGAGATACACAACACGGCAGAAAGCTTGGATTGTTTTCCGGGCGAAATCCGGCTCTTCGTGGCTGCATTTCCGTCTACAAATTGACATGTGCATGGGACGCAGGCCGTCGTTAACAGCCTCCGGCTACTCTAACAAATACTTTACTTCACACCAGTTGGAGAGGGCGCACTGGCTGTCAAGTTGTGAAACCAAGCCGCGTTGAACGAGACGTGACGTCCTCGCGGTGTTGGTGTCGACAACGAGCGGCAGATTGATAAATCAAATCACTTGAGAACAAAGTTATTGAAATTTCGGGGTGTTAGTGGCGGTAACCACTGTCTTGTAAGGGGGCGTGCCATAGTAGCATATTCTGGAATGATTATGGCCACCAAATGCACTTAAACATAAGTACACGGGCGGTTTTGCATTTCGCCCCCCTCGAAATGCCACGACATCGAACCCGCGACCTCAAGCTCAGCAGCACAGCGATATCGCCAGTAAGCTACCGCGGCGGTTAGCGTGTTGTGACGTGAACAAGCACGAGCATGTCAAGCTTAATTGAATCCACTTAACATCGTATCTTAACAGCTGGGTTCAATTCAGCAATGAGGCCTTTAGAAAAACAGCCGTTGAATTTAGAACCTCGGAACCATAGTTATCTGTTATGTGCAGATCAATTATTACACCTCTAAAGGTGTTTATTGGGAAGAGCTCGGAGCAGCACAACGACGACGGACAGGGCAGTCACAGCTTCCCAGCACGAGAGCCGTTGCTGAGCGAGAGCGCTCGACCCACTAGCGTTTAGAGCCAGTAGCGCTGAACCCACTAGCGTCTCACTTCGTCACTGCAATCACCCCCGGGAGCGATAAAGGAGCCGTCCGGCGACCTAACAGCTTGTCACGATCGAAGTAATGCTTTGGACGGTCGACATGGACAATGTCTCGTCCATGGCGGCGCATGTCTGAAGATGCCTCAACTGGTTCTTATTACGTAGTTCACAGGAGATGCGCGTTCTAGAACACGATAAGGGCCTTCATACTTCGGGACCAGTTTTGATGAGAGGCCAGAGGCAGTGAAAGGGACTGAGAGCCACACGAGCACTCCCGGATCGAAGGTGACCGTGGAAGTGGCGTCACCGCGAGTGCTCCTCTGGCGCTCTTGATCATCGGAAGTAAAGGCCAGTGCTATAGGTCACGGCACTCTTCTGCATGCCTGACCGTGGCAGAAATAGGCACACACTCGGATGCATCCGGCTGGCACGGTATAATGGTGTCCATGGTGTGCGAAGGGTGTCGACCATACAGTAAGAAATAGTGTGGAAATCCAGTGGTGCTCTGCGTAGCGGTATTATACGCGTAGGTCACGAAGGGCAAAATGGCGTCCCAGTTCGTGTGGTCGGAGGTGACGTACATTGAAAGCATGTCGCCGAGTGTACGGTTGAAGCGTTCTGTGAGGCCATTCGTTTGAGGGTGGTACGCCGTAGTCGTACGATGAACAACGTGGCACTCCTTGAGAATCGCTTCAACTACATCCGACAGGAAGACGCGTCCGCGACCGCTGAGCAGTTCTTGAGGTGGACCATGCCGCAGGATGAATCGGCGAAGCAACATCGCGCGCTGTAGCTGCCGGAAAGCGGCGGTTTCGGCGTATCGTGTAAGGTGATCTACTTCCACAATGGTCCAGCGGTTACCAGCCGACGTCAAGGAAAGTGGCCCATACAAATCGATGCCAACGCGCCCGAACGGCCGGGTAGGGCAGAATAGAGGCTGCAGACCAGCTGGCGAGAGCTGGGGTGAAGATTTTTGGCGCTGGCAGTCGGGGCATGAGCGAACGAACGTTTGAACGTAGTTGTACATTCCTCGCCAGTAGTAGCGTTGTCGGAGGCGCTGGTAGGATTTGAAAAGTCCCGAGTGTGCACACTGTGGATCAGAGTAGAACGATGCGCAGATTTCAGAACGCAGGCTTCGAGGTATTACTAATAATCACTGGCGGCCGTCAGAGGTGTAATTGCGTCGGTGAAGCAGGTCATCGCGAATGGCGAAAAGGCGAGCTTGACGGCGCAACGCACGAATGGTTGGCGGCGATGACGGGTCAGCAAGGAAGTCTATGGTGGAGGTAATCCAGGGGTCCTCGTGCTGCTCGGAAGCGATGGTCCCAATGTCGACGGAAGAAACGTCAAGCTGGGATAGTGAGCAGCAGGCATTGTCGTCAGGCAAGGGAGAACGTGAGAGGGCGTCAGCGTCAGCATGTTGGCGTCCGTTGCGGTACAGGTACAGAACGCGGATATCGTAACCCTGTAAGCGAAGCGCCCATCGGGCGAGACGACATGAGGGATCCTTCAATGACGACAGCCAGCATAGTGCATGGTGGTCCGTGACGACATCAAATTGGTGACCATACAAATAGGGCCGGAACTTAGTAAGCGCCCAGATGATTGCCAGGCATTCTTTTTCCGTGACGGTGTAATTCGTCTCGGCTTTAGTGAGCGTACGGCTTGCATATGCCACAACATATTCAGGAAACCCTTCTTTGCGCTGCGCTAGGACAGCGCCGAGGCCAGCACCACTGGCATCTGTGTGTACCTCAATAGGTGCCGTTGGGTCGTAGTGGCGCAAAATGGGAGGAGCCGTCAGCAAACGATGGAGCTTAGTGAACGCCTCATCGCACTCGGACGACCACAAATGGAGGGGTTCGTTGCTTCCAAGGAGCTTCGTCAGGGGCGATATAACGGCGTGGAAATTGCGAATGAAGCGCCTGAAGTATAGGAACGCAAGCCTACGAAACTCCGCAATTCTTTGACGGACGTCGGTTTAGGGAATTCGGCGACGGCACGAAGTTTGGCTGGATCGGGGAGGATTTCATCCTTCGAGACGACGTAACCTAGTACCGTGAGCTGCCGCGCTGCAAATCGGCACTTCTTTAGGTTCAGTTGCAGGCCAGCGTTTGCTAAGCACGTCAAAACACGCCATAGGGGTTGAAGGTGCGTGGTGAAGTCAGAGGCAAAAACAACAACATCGTCGAGATAACATAAGCACGTGTGCCACTTCAAACCGCGCAGAACTGTGGCCATCACGCGTTCAAAGGTTGCTGGCGCATTACAAAGTCCAAACGGCATGACGCTACATTCGTATAAGCCGTCGGGTGTGACATAGGCTGTCTTCAGCCTATCGACATCAGCCATTGGGTACTTGCCAATATCCGGAGCGTAAATCTAGCGATGAAAAGAATTCTGCTCCCTGTAGGCTATCGATAGCGTCATAGATTCGCGGCAGCGGGTATACATCTTTGTGAGTGATCTTGTTCAGGCGCCGATAGTCTACACAGAACCGTACCGAGCCGTCTTTTTTCGTAACAAGGACGACAGAAGATGCCCAAGGACTGTTCGAGGGTCGTATCACTTCGCGGCGAAGCATATCGTCCACTTGCTCCTTAATCACACAACGTTCTGTGACAGAGACGCGATATGGGCGTTGCCGCAATGGCGGTTGGCAGCCAGTGTCAATATGGTGTGTGACAGCAGACGTCCGGCGCAGGTAAGGTTGCCCGACATCAAAAGAAGAACGAAATTCTTCTAAGATGCGCAGAAACTGAGAACGCTGAGCTGTGGTGAGGCCATCGGCAATAGATGAATCGAACACACCTGTGGGAAAGGGTCGGACGTAGAGAGAGAACCGAGCGTGTTGTAACTGGCGCAGGACGTGGCTTCGGGAACATCCGTAATTTGTACGTCGTCGATCACCTCCACATGGCCAAAATATTCGCCTTGAAGCAGCATCAAGGGTATGAGAAGGGATTACAAATGAAAATAGCTGTGGAGCCCTGTTTGACGTTCACAGTCGCAAAAGGTAGCAACAGACCTTTTCGAGTATAAAAGCGACCAGGCGGAGAAAGTAGTGCGACAGCATCAGAGAGGCTGCTGCAATGCATTGAGACAATCACTGACGAGTTGGGAGGCACGCTGGTGTCGTGCCTGACGAGAAGTTTGTTCGCAAAAGAAACATTTTTGGCAGGCGTCATATCTGAGATCGGCGA
>NC_051158.1:4227890-4237890 GCF_013339745.2 Dermacentor silvarum
GGTTACGATACAGCTTTGTACCAAGCCAACGTAAACCTCCCAGCTGTTCTAGCTACATTTCTTGACACACTTCTGACTACACCATAAACCCTTACATTTTCATTCATGTATGCACTCTGTAGGCGTACCTGCAGCAGTGGTTTAGAGGTTATGGTGTTGCGCAGTTAAGCACGAGGTCGCGGGATCAAATCCCGGCCGCTGTGGCCGTGTTTCGAAGGGGTCGAAATGCAAAAACGCCCGTGTCCCATGCATTGGGGCCGCGTTAAATATCCCAGGTGGTCGAAATTTCCGGAGTCCCCTACTACGGCGTGCCTCGTAATGATATCGTTGTTTTTGGCACGTAAAACCCCAGAATTTAATTTAATTAACTCTGCATGCGATACTGATGTGCCCTATCAGTGACGAAGTTGCACTGAAAAGATAGCAACCTTCATCATTCCAACCTCGTTTGATATGACGGTTATTTAAAGCGAAAGCAAGCGGCGCATACCAGCCGCGTGGAATTGTCGAAGAGTACCATTGCATGTTCAGCACGTCTGTGTTATAAGGCTGATAAAGAAAAATAAGTGAAATGAGATTAGGGAAAGGCGCGGAACGTATGCTACAGCGCTGTCAGATAAGTATCAGAAAAAAAGATTTCCTCTCTTAAAACAATGAAAACCATATAAACAGCAAAATTTTAGCGTTGCCTTCACTGATAGAAACGATAACGACGTCTTCGTCCATATCGCAGACACTTTAGCAACTGCACGTAGACGCTCAATATATGCCTGAGAGGGAAACCAAAATATCCAAATGATGCATCTCACTTACTGATCCTTTCTTCGTGGTGAGGTGCAGCGCAAGATAGAAAGACAAAATCAATCAATTTTCCTACGTCCCAAAAGTGCGCCCATATATAGGGCGCAAGTGCATTTAAAGCGCGCCGTACGAGGTGCCTGGGCAAGTGCCATTGGGCCTACGAACAAAGAGCTTGAGCCGCATACGTGCAGCACTTGGCGTGGATTTTCGGTACAAAGACTCCTTGAGGCACCGCTTCGCCATCTTCGACTCCCATTGACTTCACAGGTAATCCTCTCCCTCAGGGCCACCCGTCTGTGCTTCAAACGCAGAGAATACTGTCTTGCACCGTACCCAGTTTTCTGTAAGCCATGAGATCACCAATACGTAAGTGGTTGTTTCATGAACTGCATGACACGCATGTCATGACATTCATGTCATTACATATAACTTATGTTCGTCATACACTCTTGTCATTGTATGCCAATTTTGGTGCATACCAAGTTAACGAAACTACCATGAGAGCACAAAGTCGTAGGCGGCTCATAGATAGATAGATAGATAGATAGATATAGATAGATAGATAGATAGATAGATAGATAGATAGATAGATAGAGATAGATAGATAGACTAGATAGATAGATAGATAGATAGATAGATAGATAGATAGATATAGATAGATAGATAGATAGATAGATAGATAGATAGATAGATAGATAGATAGATAGATAGATAGATAGATACTGTCAAAGCAGCAAATGTTCGCCAAGAAATGCTTCGCATTTAAAAAGTAGCACTTTCGCCCGAAAGGCGAAGCACCGATTGCGGTAGCAAATTAGTGGACAGCTATACGAAGTAATGATAGTAGTTTCATCGGCCGTAAAAACTTTTAAACGTAGGCATACATGGTGTCACGTGCGCGCAAGCAAACATGAACGCACCTCACTCAATGACCGAAAAAATGGCTGTCAAAACGCTGGAGTGAGTAAGCGTGGCCGCAGCAGCGAGCGAATTGACCTTCGCGCCGCCGCTCGCATCAACGCGAACTAAGCCGCGATAACACAGCGCAGGGCGGGCTTTGCCCCCGCCGCAGATGGCTTTCAAGATACAGCCGCCCAGCCGGGCGCGCGTTGGTGAGCTCCGCCATGAATGTAGTGGGTACGCGCCGCTCTTCAATGAACCTCTCGCCAACTTAGGTCACTGAATATTTGCCACTGTGTTTGCGGGCAAAATGGGAACAGTTCTCAGCTGTCACACGCACCAGAGCGGCACGAATCTCGTTTCGGAGTCAATGCACGGACTTCTCGGCAGCGCCACTACGTTAGCGCAGCGTTTCCCGCAAAAAAAAAAAAAAAAAAAAAACTGCGCGACAGGAGCTCAGCTGCCGCTTGGAGCGTTTCTCAGCGCACGCACGGGGGCGCCACGCATTTCGGAGGCTACGCTCAGGCTTTGAGGCGTTGCTGCTACATGCACTTGAGGCGTTGCTGCGGTCCACGCCTCTACAGGAGGCGCTTCGATGCTGTCAATACTAGTCAATACATTGCGTCTCTATTGCTCCAGTGCTAATCGCATCACCGTAGAGGGTCATCGTGAGATGGTTTCTGCCTAATATTTTAAATTTTATTTTAGAAGCAGCGTTCGCGTCTTGGCAAATCACTCGTTGTTGGTACGTGCCATAATCTAGGGATCATCATTATTATCAGCTGCATTTGAAGGGCACCGAATGAGGAGCGTGGGTACGTATCTTTAGGCCTTCGAAAGAAGAAGTGCGCGAGCCGTGCGCGTGGCATTGCGCTTGTTCTTCCGGGGGAGCGTTGAGGGCTGCCGTTAGCCTGGTCATCGGCGCATCCTCGGCCTTTGGAGAGACCATCATTTGAACGCGCACCGCCTGGTTACCGCCATGGGGATCTGGGACGACGACGCGTTCCACAACGTCCTCTCCTTCGCGCTGTTCACCATCTGCGCATTACTGGTGGGCGTGCTCGTATGGGTGCTGCTGCGCCGGTTGCGGCGCCAGCGGGAGATGCGCGACCAGGAGACCATGACAGTCGAGCCGAGTGTCAAGCCGGCCAGCATCGCCGACTCGGTTTCGGGCACGGGCGCCAGCCACAAAGAAAGCACGCTGCAGATACCAGGCGTGGACGCGCACGAGACCACCAAGGGCCACCAGAGGTCGAGCGTCGGTGAAGGGCCGCAGCTGGCCGACTCACAAGCACCGACCACGACTGTAAGTCAAACTGCGCGAGCATGTTTGTCAAAGCCTTAAAATCAAGGACAGTGCCGGCTGCTTCTTTTGCGACAAGTAAATTTAACCCCGCAAAGCCCAATGTATAATTTTTGATACGCTGATTTTGGCACCTAAAACTCTGATTTAAGCACTGGAAACCCTATGCAGGGCCCATACAAGTGTTTTTGATATACCGGAGGGATGTACTCAGTTGTGGATAGTTGAGCAAATCAATTACTAAGCAATTAATTACCGTACTAATGAATGTGTAGACAATTATTGTTCCATTGTTTTCTTTGTAGCAACATACCCCCCTATAGCCGTAAATAAATGTGAATAAGCAGTTTTAATTTTCTTTGATGTGGAATGGCATTCGCGCTTTGTGGGGTTAATGTAACTGCTGTTCCAATATTTAACTTTATTAGAGCTCGCGTGCTGCGCCTTCCAATGCATTCACTCTGGATGTACTGTAGCCACGATCATCTTTAATAGCGTTCACTGTTCACGTCTTTATCGAGAGCCATTACGCGGACACCCGAGGTGAACTCGCGCCATCGACGTCAGCGCGGCCATGTTGCGCCATGTTTTCCCGGTGTCATTGAGGTCACGTGACCTGGTGCTAGTGACGTCGAGTACCGGGGCGCAGTAGGAACATGCAAGAGCGGGCCGAGAAGGCTGGTGGCTTCGTGCGCTCTGTGTTCCCACGCGCCGAGTGTTGGAAGTCGGAGGTTTTGCGAAGTTTCGGAGGCGCGTCATAGTTGAAAATGCGAAGGGAGCCGGAGTATAGGTAACGTTACCGGGGAGACTTGAACGCATCCTCCCCACCTGCCGACGCCCTTCTTCACGCCAGCGTTGTGACCGCAAGTCTTCGCAGTCGTCGAGTGAACTCTGTTCATGTTGTCTTAACAGGTGCAACACCGCGCTTATTTAGTTAGTGAGCGAACAAACGTTTCCTGAAATTTGTACGGCTCATAAAATTACCAGGCTCGCTTCGCGTATAGCCTAACTCTTAGAGAAGTTGTTAAAGAGGTTTTATTGTTTCCATTGAGTTTCTCTAGCCGTAGATCGACTTTCTGTTGAAATGTAATGGTGCCATGCAGAATTTTTTGTCAGAGAATACCTTGCTAATGCTGTCAGTTGTTCGCCGTATTTGTGATACGACAGTTTTATGTATAAATAATTGTAACATTACCTAAATAATACCAATATCAGCCTGAAAGTGACTTATCTCTTGTGGTTTTTTACGCTGAATGGCACTGCTTTCACGTGTTCATGTAGATGTCAAAATGTGGATTTTACTAAATGTTACTGTATTTAGAGTGCGGACGCAAATAGAGTTATTGTACTCTCTAACTAATTTCAGGAACTCACGAAAGGGGCCTAAATGTGGGACAAGCAGGTGAACCACCATGAACTAAATGACAACACTGTATTTGCCCTTAGCTGCAATACAAGGTTCGCTCAACAAGGTTTAAAGCCCGAAAACATCAGTCGATCGGTTACATAAATGGCGCTCAAGCTGCCCGGTCTTCTTGCCTTTACTCCATCATGCTTTGGCTTGTTGTGGATTGGTTAAAATTATTATAACTACGCGAGGCGCGAGATGAGCACAAATCTTCTCGGTTGACTTGCATGTAGCATGTAGTTACCCTCGAAATTCGAGGGGCTGCATAGTGAGAGCGGTGCAACTCAATACGCATAAATAAGTTCTCCAATGTGGAGCAATGCTCCACGTCGTTGATTTTAGAAGCGATTTTGCCACCAGGTCTACCAATGTGTGCGGTGCTTTGCGATCTACTGAATTTGCTTTGCGGCTCGTATCGGCAGGACTCAGGTTAGCTGTATAATGCTGGTAAACGCGAGCTTTTTTATATGTGTCTGATTAGTAATCGCAGCCATATTCCTCAAAACAAAGGTAACGGTGGAATAAATAGGTATTCGCTGTGAAGACATTTTAGCAGAGCCTTTTCAGATACAGCAGAACTATCATTCAATACGGAAAATAAACCCAGTCAGACGTTGCAATTTCAGCTCACTCTTAAGCGAGAACCCATCTGCTTCAGCCCAAGTGTGAACTATAGCTCTTTCGGCCCATTTAATCCCCACTAAACGCATGAAACGCTGGACACATCTGGGCCTTGATGAACATTTGGTGAACAAGGAAGCCAGAGCCTGTAGATAGTTTCCACAAGATGACTTGTCCTCAATATCCCGTGTCTTGGCGGATACAAATCCCCTAGTCATACCATTGACTACAGACTGTGGCTTCCTTACTTCGCTCACTGCTGATCACTTCAAGCCACCATGTTCCCGTGACCACAATGGATGCGTTCCAATGCTCAACGTAGACAGCTAAATAGACACCTAAATTGACAGCGGTTATTTTAAGTTTCACTGCAGTTCTTATGCAGCGGGCAAAGCAGGCTGCTCCGCGAAGACAACATCGAAGACAAAAACGACGTAGCCCAGTTTGCTGTACAAACAAAACAGAAGCTGAGCAGAATGCTTCGAAACTCGAAGGGAAGGTTGCGTACGCACAGAAAAACGTAGTCAGGATTTCTAGCTGGAGTAATGTAAGCTATGGGGTTCTATTATAGGTAAGCACACGCAAAGTGTTAAGATACAGTGATTGTCTGTGATATTCTTAGGTTTTTCTTGTCGACGCGAGAGGGCATCAAGTCACAGGAAGTCCTTCCTGTGACATCTATTACTTGGGCTCGAAGCTTTCTTCTATAGCAGTCCAAGCACATTTTATTCTATGCTGGCCAAACATGCAACACACCATTTGTCTTTTTCGAAAATCTGCACGTCATGCCGTGTGTTTTTAAGGGAATCTAAAGTAGCCGCTCCTACAGTTTCAGCCAAAAGATGTCGACGTACTTGTGATTTACGCAATCACACAACTTGGTTTATGCTACGATGTTTAAGTGCACTAATAACGAGGCCTTCTTTTTACCTATTCTTCTCCTGCGTGCCCGCAACTGGCGCAACAGTAAACCGAATAACATTAGGCAACAGCATGCACTTATATGACAATTGGCACGTTTGATATCTTGTGAATAGGAAGCCGCATCTAGTTGTCAGCTTTGGCAGTCGCGTAGAAAGCGTCTCTTGCGACCTAAACGGGCTCAGATCTTTTCTGAACGTCTTTCCATAGGCATCTGCATCTCTCTACTATAAAAATAAAAACACACGCATATTTCTTTCTTCGCAATACTCAACGCGCAGCTGCCACTAACATGAGCGCACGTACATAGTTTGAAGAATGGCACGCTGTTCGCAGGCAGGCGCGGAACTTGATGACTTGTGCTGGTCACTTTTTCTGTACTTCATTTAGTTTGACTTCATTTACGTTATGTAAAGTTTTAGTGCCATGTACACGTCCCATCTTCGCAGGCATTGTTAAATCACCCTTGAAAACAAAATGTTTAGGCTAGAAATTCTCACGCCGTCGAGTTATAATTGGCTTTTTGAAGACGAGAATGTGGGTGTCAGATTTCCAAGCGCAGCATACTTTATGCAGTTCTGGCCCGTCGAATCTAGAGGCATCTGGTTTTGACAGTGTATATATATATATATATATATAGTATATATATATTAGCAAATAATTCAGCGCCCTTCCCCTGTCGAGAAAATGGGGTAAGCGCAGCTTGTAGCAAGATGACACTGTCGCAGGCGTTCCGCTTCGTTTGCCCTAAACTCAGGGTCCGCGGCTCTTCGCTGGCGTTTGGCCTGGGCTTTGGAAGCCCTCACGCTAGAATCGGATGACAAGCGTCCCATATACCCATTTTCTCGACAGGGAAAGAGCTGGCGATTTTGTCTCTCTGGGTCCCACATGGCACAAGGGTAGTACAAGGGCGCGTTACAGGTCCCCGAGCCCACAGAGGTGTGTGCCATTGAGCATGGACCCTTTCTGCACTATCGCCAGGATCGGCCCACTTTTCAGCGTGACACAACCACCACCGCCGCGGAAACTTGTGAGCGTATAAAGCTTCACTTTAAAACTATGCGTTCTAAACACACTTTCATGCAAAGGAGCCTGCACAAAATCGAAGACCCACAAGTGGACAACAACTGTTGTTGAATTCCCGTGCCCCGTGTGCCGAGGGCCTCAAACGCGGCATGAGAGACATCGCGAGCGTTGTTAAGATTGCATTCAATGGGATTCTAACCGTTCTCCTGTCGCACAAATTTGTGTTTCTCGAAGGCTGCCCCAGATACCACCAAGTCCCCGCCACCACGCGGCGCGGAACAAATCCCTGAAGCCAAAGCCGAAGCCAAAGCCGAAGCCAAAGCCGAAGCCAAAGCCGAAGCCAAAGCCGAAGCCAAGGAGCAGTCGTCCGCGTTCTGTGCAACTTCACCCGGCGATTCCAGGTAACGTATTGTATGGTCTTGCACATTTCCCATCGTGGCACACGGTGCCGTATCTTCGCACGACTCTATAATCGCAGGCTACTTTCAGTTCCATTTTGAATTTCTTCCCGCGCGAAAAGAACCACGGACACGACAAGAAGGCGACACACGCGCGTTGAACTTTCAACTAGGTTCTTTTTTTTTGCAAGTACATGATATACCAGATTTTTCTTTAAACTATACAGACTTTTAGGAAATTGCCTGCAGCGAAACAGTACAAGTATAATCCTTGAACTAGACTGCGACAAAAAGCGGACATTACTTGCAAAATGAATCAAAATGCAGGAATAAATAATTAACAAGAATTCAGTTATCAGATTTTTCAATATTTCGACGGCATGTATTGCAATTTACGAATTGTAGCCGCTGAGTTTTCAAGGCATGTTCACTTGCAACGAATTTGACAATGGCACCGCTTTCGAGATGTACACCGTGAAACTATCGCTAAAAAATACAATGTTGTTCCACTTCGTTAAACAAAGCGCCGTTTTATGCATGAAGCATAACTTTAACTGGACCGCCAGTGCAGCTTGTCGCACACTTTGGGAATGAATATCTCGAAACGTGTGCCATCCAGAAAATCGTTTCAATCGAATACGCCTTGTGAACTCACCGGCTACAATTCGTAACTTGCAGTATATGCCGTAATGTAATAAGCTAAAAAGTTTATTTACGAAATTTCCAGTGTTGAATATGCATTTCAATTTCTGGTGCAACCAATTTCCACCTCTTTGTGTAATCCAGCTGAGGGGCTTGGATTGTACATCTGCCACAGGCGATTTTTAAATATTCTGTATAGTCTTAAAAAGCACCCGGTATATATCGGAAATAGACGAATAAACAATCAGGCAGAAGACACACGAGCAATCTTAGTTAAAATTCAGCAGCCGTTTGTGCCACCTTCTTGTTTCGTCTATCGTCTGTTCTCGCTTCAAGATGTTCTTAACACAAAACCAGCTAACCCACAAACCAGCCTTCACGACGGTTTCTGTGATGCGAAACCAACAGGGGAGGACACTCTGCATGTCTCACTGTGCCATGTAGTCCGGCATAGTTTGACAGTTGTTTATTGTCATAGATTTCCAGAAAAAAAAAACTGTGCAATTTCATCCGAACTACGAAGCATTGAAGGCGACAGCCAGGTCGAGTGTTGCTCTGAAGCTCTTCGGATCGTGTTGACTACCTCGGGGCGCAATGTGCGCACGACATAGCTTGCGAACCGACTACTGCTCCGCCGCGGAAGCAGCGCCCTCGAAGCTATGAGCTAGTGTGTCTCAGAATGCTGGCGCTAGGAGGAGTGCCTCCACCGGCGTTGCAGGCCTCGCTCCCGGAGGGGTGGACGAGAAGGGAAACCTTCAGCTTTTGTAACTTGAAGTGTACTGCCCGTCCCGCTCAGACCACTGTATACGCACGACGCTGTGGTGTGCACACAGATGCACAGCAGAACGCTGCCCTGGTTCTGCTGCAGGGATCAATGAGCGGAGATTGACGGTGCTTCCGCTTGGATTCGTCGTTTCTGCAGGCAAACGCACTGGTTGTCATTCGCGTCTCTGAGGACCATCTAACCTTCCACGTGCTCGCTGATACCGGGACAGTGCGGCCGCGCCAGCGCCGACGGCTTGTGCGCCGCCTCGAGTGTCCATATAATTGCTAACTGCGGTACTAGTGTCTACGGAAGCTACAAGTCTGCCGTTTCAGTCACCATGGGGATGACTGACGCTACATGACTTTGCCTTAAATCCGTCGTTTTACAGCGTCAGCTATTATAGGCTCATTCCAGTAGTAGTTTCGGTTCGCGATGGCGTCCGCTGCAGCCGCCGCCTCCGCCGACAGCGTGCGGTGACCGTAACCGCTAACGTCGGAAATGCGGAAAAAAAAAGTACCGGGCCCTGGTACGCCGGGATCGAAACCGGGCCCGCTGCGCGGTTGTCGGATACTCTACCACTGAGCCACGCGAGCGCTTGCTATCAGGTAGCCGGAAAATACCCTATAAACGCGCCCTATAGGCAGGCGCGCAGACGCAGACGACGAGATGCAATTCAGACGAGGCGCGCAATCAACGCGATCCCTAAGCGCCAGTATGGTGCCGCCATCTAGTTAAGGCACCTGCAAACGTAGAGCTACGTGCGCGGCTACAACCAGGCATCATCGGGCTCAGCCGACTGCTGTGCAGAGCAACGTTCTTAGATTACTTGGTGCAGAGAGCATTACAAGCCGCAGCTCGCCGTCGACGACAGCCGGACAGTTCAGATCGTTCTCGTCAAAACGAGGCGAAGAGACTTTGCCGCGAAGACCCTATTGTGCGTGGTGCCGACATTGGAGCTACTCTTGAGCCGCTCCACTAGCGTACACGTTGACTGTGCTTCGTGTGCGGCGCAGGCCTGTGACTTTTTGTCTTCCGACACCTTTGTGGCTTCGCAAGTTAGTCATTTTCAAGATGAAATATCGCTCTTTAAGTGCCACAGTGCGCAATGACTATGCATGTACGTGGCCTGGGCTCGTTAGCTTTGTGTGTTTGTAAAACTACGAGCGCTTGGAAATTCACAAAGAAAAAGCGCTAGACTTAACGTCACAGGAAGT
>NC_051158.1:4240390-4256253 GCF_013339745.2 Dermacentor silvarum
AAAATTTGGAGGAAGCTTAAGCGTCGCCTTTAAGAGTGGAACGCGATAGCAACCAAATATCCCTGACTGCTTCTCACGCTTCCCGGAAACTGCAGCTCATGTGACCGTAATGTCACGGCCAGCGGTAGTGGTAATGTTTACCGGGAAATGCTGGCGGCGAACGTTATGCACGAACGCGAGCTTTCTGGTAGAAGCGCATCTTCTTGCTCGGGCCGATTTTCTGTTATTCTTTCGCACTTTTAATATTTCAGTCTGAGAAGATTTAACATAAAAGCCATGTGCTGTCGGTGTTTTGTGTCATGTCATTTTTTGTTGGCTGTCATTCTCAAAATTCCTAGGAATAACTTTGTAAAGAATGTAAGACAAGTTATGAGCAACTTTAGTGATAGAAGAACTTTAGTGCCGCATAAAATATTTCTCGCTCACGGGATGCCGACACCAGATTTTATGCGGCACGAGGCTTTTAACGCTATCGCGTTAAATAGCGTTAAAATATGTCAAATAGGTCAAATATTACTTCTCGATGAGAAGAGAGTTTCCGCTTGTCTTCTCCCGTCTTTTCTGTCCGTTCTTGCTCTAGCGTCGGCGGTGGCCAAGTAATGATGAATGTCTAAATGTCTGCTTTACTGAGCAATGTTTCAGGGAATCAGTTGCACATAACACTTAGAAAATCTCTTTAGACACTCCAGCATCGACGGTCTAGTCACGCGTCTAAAATTTTAATAGACTATTTATAGGCATACACACCCCGTGTACTGGCTTTTGTCATGCATTGACTTAGGAACGGCAACTTTTGCTGACTTCTTTCTGAAAACAGCTTATAGATTACGAGTCGACCGCAAGAAATATTCTAACATACCACATACGTTGCATATACTACAGAGTCATACTAACGTTTACAGACAGCTGTCATAGGATAACAATTATGGCACGGCGTCATATTCGTCGCATTTGTTAAATTCAGCCATGTCTCTGACATAGTGTTATGGGGGAATTTAATTCTATCAGACAGGCCGTAGCAGCCCTCTGGGCCAATCAGAGCAGACCAGATTGTGAATTCGACAATCTGGCGGAATTCAACAATGCCCAGAATAGCAGACATGGTTTCGTAAAGTACACCCACTGACATTTGTCAAATTCTGCCATGTTATTAAATTCAGTTATGCGGGAATTTACATATTTGAATCAGAGAGGCCGTAGCAGCCCTCTGGGCCAGTCAGAGCTCACCAGATTGTGAAATGAACGAAGCCTTGCAATCGTCTTCTGATACTAGAAAATTGGCCCTTAAATATGGCGGAATTCAACAATGTCCACCTGGAGTAGCAATTCAGGCGAATAACCAGGCTAACATCTCCAGCATCTCATTAAAGCATGTTTCTCTCTCTCTCAACAATGTCCAGAATAGCATCCATGGCTTCATGAAGTACACCCACTGTTCCCTAATCCTTCTCGACAGGTTCCGCCGCCCTTGGACATCTTCTCGAGGGAGCACTCGTCGATGGCCGAGTCGCCGCCCTCCAACCCTATCAAAAGTCCGCCGCAGGCTGGTGTGGTGGCGACCGGACCAGCGAAGCCTCCCGAGGCGCCTCAAGCCTCGTCCACCACGGAGGCGCCCGAGAAGCCTCCCGCGGAGGCCACGACTGAGGGCCACTGAACGCCGTCTACCCTGTTTTCGCTTCATTTTTATTCAAGCGGCTGTTTCATAACGCGCGTTTTGTCCTATTAAAACGCGTGATCTTTACCTTACTTTATTCCTTTTTTTGCGATAGCAACTATTTGGACACCCCCGGGGCACATGTGCCGTCGGCATCGGCGTCGCTGTGACGTTCCGTATTAAGTCCAAGGGCGATAACACCGTCGCCGTGTGCTGTATGTGCGAGTGAAATCATGCGAGGTTGAGCTTATGATGCGGCTTAATCTCGCGCGTGCAAGGGTGGAAGGCGGGCAGGTAGAGTGCAGTCTTCCCTCGCGGCGCGCAAGGTAACGGGGGGGGGGGGGGGGGGGGGGGGCGTTCTACTCCGGCGGCTGCTGCGTATGACCCCGTCGCGTGTGCTCTACCTTGAAAGCGATCTGCGGTGGGGAAAGAGTGCGCCGAGTGCCGATAGCTTCGTGTTCGCTGCTTCCGTCGCTTAGTTCGCGTTGAAGCGAGAGGAAGCACGAAGGTCAATTCGCTCGCTCGTTTTCGATTTGATGACAGAGAGCGATGGGCTGACAAGGCAAGTCCCCGTTTATTATTCCGTGCTCCTTTTTATAGTACACATTCTGGCCAGAGTTGCCAGACCATATGACGATACATCATCCTTCCTTAGGGCACTGCAGTAAACCGACTGTAGTAAACAAAACGCCGAAACTTCAACATAGACATGAACAACAACAAAAAAAAAGAAACAAATTACACTCGATAAACTACACAATTTGTTCGAAATCCTTTGCGTATGACAGCTTCGATGGCGGGCGCTTGATGCGAGTCGATCTTCTAGAACTCTGTCCCGTATCACTGCACGCCCCTGCCACACCTTTGTCATTTGCCTGGTTGCCACCTTCCTTGGGTTCTTTGTCCTGCATCACACTCGGATGGTGAACAGTGGTTGATGACGTAGCATTGTCGGTAGCTGGCGTCATCTCTGGAAGGTCAACCATGCTTGCTCTGGTTGAGCCTGGCTGGAAGACACTGCTCGATGGAGGACCTGTCGACTGTGATTGCCCTGCATCCTGCGCATGCACACCTTCTTCATATTCCTCATCCGTGTCTCGCAGCATGAACCTTTCCTGTGTTTTGAGGATGTGCTGCCTGTTTCGTCTTATGGTGCGGCCTTCTTCGGTCCTTAGCATGTAAGACCTGGGATCGACGCGGTCTTGAACTGTGGCTTTGATTGTCCACCCAGAGTCATCTAGAATGCGCACGGTGTCTCCGCTGTCCAAGACTGGAAGTGAGGAAGAAGCCTTGGGTTTCTGCACGTGCTTCTTCACCTCTGCCGCAGGTTGAACAGCGAAGTCCGGCAGCCGTCCACGCAGCCGCCTCCCCATCAACAACTCAGACGGGCTTTCGCCGCCTTCCAGGGGAGACAGACGATAATTCAGGAGAGCCACCCAGAACGCCTCCCTGGCGTGCTTCGTTTTCTTCAAGAGGCGTTTTACGACCTGCACTCCCTTTTCAGCCAGACCATTCGCTCTCGGGAACCTGGGACTGGAAATCACATGTGAAAAGTCACACACCCGCGCAAAGTTATGAAACGCACTGGAGGTGAATTGCGGGCCCCCGTCGGTGTGTATCTCCAGCGGAATGCCGTGCCTTGCAAACATCATTTCAAGTTTTCTGATGACGCTTTCACTCGTCGTCTGTGTCAGACGCTCTACTTCCGGATAATTTGAATATGCATCATACGCTACCACGTACGAAACCCCCGAGTGTTCACACAGATCTACTCCAACCCTTTCCCACGGAAAACTTGGGGCAGGGCTGTTGATGACCGGCTCAGCCGGTTGGCGATATGCAAACTGGCAGCACGTGCTGCACTTCGCACTCAACTGTTCGATCTGTTTCTGCATTCCCGGCCAATACATAAGAATCCTTGCTCTTGCTTTCGTTTTGTTGAGCCCGAGATGCCCCTCATGCAGGCGTTCCAGCATTTCCCTGCGCAGTTGCCTTGGAATAACCACTTTGCAACCCTTCATTAATACTCCATCAACGTACGACAGCTCCGATTTCACTGCAGCGAATGGACCCGTTATTTGACCTTGTTCTAGGCATGTTATGACTTGCCTCAGCTCTTCGTCTTGTTGCGTCTCTGCCTGCAGTTTTCTTTTCATCTTGTCACTGACGAGGCTTTCCAGGACTTGAGCAGCGTGCACGCTGACGCCCTCATCTTCGCTTGGCCGAATGTCGTCTTGAGCTGGGATCCGGGATAGAGCATCGGCTAGTAGCAGTTGCTTTCCTGGCACAAAGTGCAAGGTAAATTCAAAACGCATTAGTCGCAAGAAGAATCGCTGCAGACGAGGAGGCATTTCACAGAGTTCCTTTTTTGCTATTGCCAATAGAGGCTGATGATCAGTCTCTACTGCTATCTTTGTGCCAATAATGAACTCGCCAAACTTCTCGCACCCAAACGTGATTCCCAGCGCCTCCTTTTCAATCTGAGCGTATCTTGTCTCGGTTTCCGTGAGCGCACGCGATGCATACGCCACTGGCCGCCAGCCTTTATCATGAAGCTGCATCAGCGCGGCTCCCAACGCATTCCTTGAGGCATCGGTGCTTATCTTGATTTGTTTCCGTGGGTCGAAAACTGCTAGGACGGGTGCTGACGTTAGCAACGTGCGAATACTTTCCCACTCTTTCTGGTGAACGCTGCTCCATTCGAAACACGCACTTTCACGCATTAAACTGCGCAGCACCGCTGTTTTTTCAGACAAACAAGGGATGTACTTTCCGAAATAATTCACTGCGCCTAGCATTCTTCTTACTTCCTGCTTTGACGTTGGGGTTGGCATGTTGGCGACACACTTCACGAGCTCTTCGTCCGGTTTGATTCCTTCATTCGAGATAACGTCTCCAAGAAATTTGATTTCTTGCGAGCCAAATATGCATTTCTCAGCGTTGAGCGTGAAACCGGCTGAACGTATTGCTGTCAGTGCTGCCCGTAAACGTCGGTCGTGCTCTGCTTTTGTCGTTCCCCATACCAGCACATCGTCTATGTATACACGCACACCAGGGACCCTGTCTAATGCGTCACTGATTTCTCTCTGAAATATTTCCGAAGCAGAACTTAGACCAAATGGTAGTCTCAAGAATCTGTATCGCCCGTACGGGGTACTGAACGTACAAATTCTTGACGACGCATCGTCCAACGGTATTTGATAAAACCCCCGATTAGCGTCAAGTTTGCTGAACCACCTGGCTCCTGCTAAATCTGCCTCGATGTCTTCCCTTCTGGGAAGCTCGTACCGTTCGCGTTTGATGTTCTCGTTTATGCGCCGCGGATCCATGCAGATTCGAATTCCTCCGCCCTTCTTTTCAACAATGACCAGTGGACTCACCCACTCTGCCGGTTCCTCCATTTTCACGATGATGCCTTCGGCTTCCATGCGCTCCAGTTCCTTTCGCAAAGGGGCCTGTCTCGCGTGTGGCACTCGCCTTGCTGGCACCGCTACCGGCTTGGCTCCGTCTATCATTGTGATCCTGTAGGGACGTTTGACACAGCCGAGACCTTTGAACAACTCCGGAAATTCTGCCGTTATCTGCTCTCCCAGACTAGTTTGCCTTGAAATGGCGTGGGCGCGTGTCACCAGGCCGAAACACTCGCAGGTTGAAAGTCCCAACAACGCTTGCTTGCCTTTCTTGACTATAAAGAATGTGACCTGTTGCACTTTGTTGCCCAGTCGCAGTGGCAATGATGCTGTGCCGAAATGCTCAATCACATTTCCTTCATAGCTTGTCAGAACTGTCTTGCTTTGGCGCACTTTTGCAGCTGTTTTGAGCCTTGCGAACAGCGAGTGAGGCAGCAAGTTTGCCTGCGCACCAGTGTCGACCTTGAATGTCACTGCTTTCGTGCCTATTGTTGCATCAATTGTCCAGTCGCGACCCACCGTACTTGCCACGCCGCTTATTTGCACAGCCAGAATTTGGAATTCATGTTCAGAATCTTCGTTTTCTTCGCGTGCTTCACGGTCCACCTCATTAACTTTTCTTGCTCTGCAGCAAATGGCAAAATGGTTCTGCTTACCGCAGTTTCCGCACGTCTTTTTCCAGGCTGGACACTTCCTAGGTGGGTGGACCCTGTTGCAATAGGTGCACTGATGGGTGGACTTTTTCCTAGGTTCACTTCGGTCCCGTTTGTCCACTGCACAGGCCTGCGCTGCTTGCTGTTTCTGGTCCCACAGTTGGTCGTGGCTGGCTGCCAGCTCAGCTGCTTTGCAAAAGTCTATAGCCTTGGAGAGGCTTAAATCCTTTTCCCTTAGGAGACGGGACCTGAGCTTCGTATCTTTCGTTCCACACACAAGTTGGTCACGCACCATTGAATCCCTCAGGTCTCCAAAGTTGCACGTCTGCGCCGCTATCTGTACATCTCTCAGGAATTGTTCGAATGTTTCATCTTGCTGCTGCGAGCGGGAACGGAAAACATACCTTTCGTACGTTTCATTGCGCTGAGGCGTGCAGTACTCTTCGAATTTTCGTACGATGAGCTCGTAGTCCTCCTGTTCCGCTGGAGCCAGCTGAAATGTGTTGTACACATCAATGGCCTCTTGTCCAGCGACGTGTAGGAATACAGCCGCTTTTTCCGCACTTGTCTTGCTGTCCTTACCCGTCGCTTTGAAGTACAGCTGGATGCGCTGCTTGAACCTTTCCCAATTTGCGGCGACGTTCTCCGAGAGGACGAGTCGGTCAGGGGGCGGAAGCGCTTCCATCTCGGTTGCACCGGGCGACGCTGGACGACGAGCCCACCGCGCAACTGCGCGCGCACCGCCTATCTGCGGCGAGCCACTTCTGATACCATGTTTCGATTTGATGACAGAGAGCGATGGGCTGACAAGGCAAGTCCCCGTTTATTATTCCGTGCTCCTTTTTATAGTACACATTCTGGCCAGAGTTGCCAGACCATATGACGATACACTACTGGCGCGCTTCCTCACTCCAGCGTTTTGATAGTTTCCGCGGTCATCCAGTGAGACGCGCGCGACACCATGCTTGTTAATTTAGCAAGCGAATGCTTACAAGTTTATACGACCAATAAAACTACCATTCTTACTTCCTATAGCTGCCTACCGCAATCAATGCTTGGCCTTTCAGGCGAAGCTGCGACTTCTACGCTGTTAATTGTTAATAATAAATATGTGTTATTTATTATTGGGTGATCTGCGCTACTCCTATGTATTTTTATCATGAAAATTATTTTTTCTTTGCGTGTTGGTTGCCGCTGCCTACCTGTTGGTACCTTCTCAATTGGACCCAAATCTAGCCTCTAACTATGTGCTCAAACGTTTTAGAGCGCAGCTCTTAGACGCCCGTTCCTGCGGCGAGCGTCGGCGTCGGCGTTGTACCTCGTAACCGAGCGAACGAACACAGCGAATGCTGAAAGCAAACGCGGAGCGCAGCAGCAGATGGAAGACGGTGATAGTGAAGACAGCGCGAGGGGGAAAGTGCTGGAGGAGGATGCAGCAGAACCGTGAGTCGGAGAGCGGAGGGAGAGGGTAGTGATGAGATTGTAAATCGCAGGAAAACCATAGGAATGTACCACCTGGTCGGCGTTTTTTGCCTCGTTCTGTATGCAAAGAACGAGTAGTTCGCTTAAACTCGACCCCTGGATATCCGTTGATTCTGGGAAGTGTTCACAGTGCCTCTTCGCTTTGTGGTTTCTTGTCGCCTCGACATGAATGGCAAGGAACATTGTTTTGGCATTGCAGTGCTCAATGACACGATTCCGAATGCGAAAAAGTGAATAAACATATAAACTATCCCGCACACGACTTGCGTGGTGTTTGAATGATTCCCCGCTGTATGTTATTTTTACATAAGACATATTGGAATAATGGTATTGCCGCACCTTGCAAACAGGAGCCGCTGAATTAGAAAGCCGAGGAAGACGCTTCTGTCCACGCGCCGGCACCGAACCTTCGCATGCCTTTCGTATGCTCAATTGACGGTTGGAGACTCAGAATCAACGCTTCGAGTAAAGCTTGGCTGTTTTACAGCGTAAGCTGTTATGGGCTCATTCCTATAGCCGATTTGGTTCGCGATGGTGTCCGCCGTCGCCGCTAGTGACCATATCCGCTATCGCCGGAAATACGAAAAAGGTACCAGGTCCCCGCCGGGATTGAGCCCAGGCCCGCTGCGCGGGAGTCGGATACTGTACCACTAAGCCACGCAAGCGCTTACTGTCAGGCAGCCGAAAAATGCCTTATAAACGCGCCTAGGCAGGCGCGCAGGTGCAGACAACCCGAGCCTCCGACAGTATGGTGGCGTCATCTAGGTAAAGCGCCTGTAAACGCAGCGTGCGCAGGTGCAGACGACGATATGCGATTCAGACTAGACGCGCAATAAACGCGATCCCGAGCTGCCCGCGCCTCCGCCAGTATGGTGGCGCCATTTAATTAAGGTACCTGCAAATGCAGCGTGCCCGACGTGTAAGTTGCATACAGCAATTGCTTGCACCATGTACCTGGTTCACTCAAGCAGGCTAGGTGACTTAATTGTCACTAGCCCGCTTTGAAGATTCCAATAACCAATCATGATCATCATCAACAACGACAACAACAACATTGTGCCGTGCCACTGATCAAGGGATGTGAGATGTGTGCCACGTATTCTGGATACCTCTTCGGTACGCGTTATGGCGTCTCCTCGCAAGGTACAAATCGCTGCTGAAGAAGCGAATCGTAGAGATACGTGCGCGGCTACAACCAGGCTTGCTAGGGCTCAGCAGACTGCTGTGCAGAAAGCATTACAAGCCGCAGCTCGCCGTCAACGCCGGGTGGTCAGTTAAGATCGTTCTCGTCAAAACAAGAGAAGAGACTTTGCCGTGAAGACCCTGTTGTGCGTGGTGCCGAATTTGGAGCTACTCTTGAGCCGCTCCACCAGCTTATGCTGTGACTGTGCTGCGTGTGCCTCGCAGACCGTTGACTTTTTTCTAGAACATCACAATATCAATTCGCCCATACTAAATTCATCTATTCATAGTGGACTTTCTTACGCCTGTTTTTCCTTTGACTTCAAGAAGTTGCGATGTCCATAAAAAACCTTCGAATGGACGAAGTCTGGACGGGGAATGCGATTTATGTATATGCCACTTTAGCGAACGCACCTCACTCAATAATAGCACCTTGTTACGTTGTTACTGAGCGCCCCTGTTACACGGGCTAACCGCTGACTACCGCAACCGTGTACCCATAACATGCGATACAATACAAAGGGGCTCCCTCACTTTTGCAACTACCGTAAAAACCGGAATATAGCTCGAACTTTTTTTCAAAAAACCATTGCGAAAAGTCGACCCTCGTCTTATATACCGGACATTGGCGGAAAAACTACGGAAGTCTTGCAACAATGGGCAGATGAAGTAAACAGCCGCCTTCGCCATCGCATTTAGGCTGCTTTTTCCCATTTTGTTTCAAAATGAGCGGAAGCCGACGGCAAACAAGAAAAAGGCGATTGAGTACGCGGAAGCCCTCAGCAACCCGCCAGGTTGCCGTGGGCTTCGTATCGTGCGACCATCGACCCGCGTGTTTGTCAGCACCTTATCATCACGGCACGGAGCAGCATTTAAATAAATACTGTCACCATTGTGCAACCGGCTGAGTCGCATTTGTTTAACGGTAAGGGTGTCTTTCGCTACTTTTGCCATTGAAAAATATTTTTTTTTCATTTTTAGAATTGGTTAGTTGGGGGGTAGACCTATATTCCGGTTCGACCTATAGTCCGGTTTTTACGGTACACTGTTATGACGGGCCCCCTCATCGTAGTGAGTGCCTTTGAAAGCACAGTCGGAGTAAACAGACCAATGCAAGACAACCGGCGACCGTGGTATCACACACGTTATGTCTAGCAAATGCAATGGTTACCTATGGTTCACAAATTCACGAAAGTTGTCTGTACAAGTTCTACACGAAGAATTAAATCATAGTAGGTGAAGCCCACTTCTAATTTTCTACCTGACGCCTGTCCCTCATTATGAAAAACGTTTCAGCAAAACATTAACTCGTAAGCGTTCTTTGCCGAGTACCCCAACAAAAGATGTCTGACACGCGATAATGCCTTGTAACTGCACAAAATGGGTAATTTTGGAAGTTATGGCATTTAATCATGATAACAGGGTAAATGTATGGGTAGCTTGATAAGTGATAAGGAACAATTGAAACCAGAAAAAAATGACATTGGTCAGAGATAATACCCATATAATCAGATTTATGGATACCCATAGGGATACACAGGGCTTCATAGGAAATGCATGGGGAAGCCTATAGTAGGGGTGGGCCAGCTGGAAATTTTGAGGTGCACCAATTTACGTTTGGGGGTAGCCCAACTTAAATTTTGGAATGGGCAAACTGAAATTTGGAGTGATCCAACTTGAAATTTGGGGGGGGGGGGGTCCAACTTGAAATTTAGAGCGGGCCAACATAAGTCTGAGAGTGAGCCAACGTGAACTTTATGGTGGATCAACTGAAATTTGGGCGTAGGCAAACTTGAAATTTTGGGACGGCCTAGCTTTAAATTTTGGGGTAGGCCAACATAAATTTGGGGATGTGCCAGCTTGAAATTAAGGGTGGTCTAATAGGAACTTTGGGATGGGCAAAGTTGAAATTTGGGGATGGGTCAACTGAAATTTGTGGGTGGCTCAACTTGAAATTTGGGTGTGGCCAACTGAAATTTGGGAAACAGAACAAAAGTAAGAGCCTAACCAAAGAATGCTCACGCATTAGTAGACATTTCTCAGAATTTCTGCTTAATTTTCAGTATGCTTATGCCTGGTGTATTCTGCACTTCTAAATGGGAAATAAACAATTCTCTCTGGTATTTATATGTGTCGTCCTCCAAAGGTAAATAGGGCTCTCAATTGTTCAAAAAAGATTGTTGAAAATCGCAAGCAATAACCATGAAAACAAAAGCTTAGAAAGAACGATTTCAAACTCGAATTCTGAGCTAAAATGTGCGCCTCCAGTCCAATATTTTTAAGGTATAACGAATTAACCACTTTACTTTCCGTTGCAATGATAAAACGCGAATAGTTGTACAACTGTGTCATCTTCCGTCAAAAGATTTGTATTCGATTCCAACTGACGTGGTAGGTATGAATGATCTTACATCATCTTTCACCTCCGCATTTTCCTTCTTTAATGACATTGTTCGTCAGTCCGCATGCTGACGATAAGAACTCGCTATCCAAAACAGCCTCGCGACTTATTCAGCACTCCTCCTTGGGCACACACTTGTCATCGCTCGGCCTTCTGTAGAGGTGATACTCGCAGAAACATCGGCTGACGTAGTCGATCGTTCAAGGTTTTGGTCCTTTATCTGGGTCTGCGCATTTTTTCTCGCCACAGTTGCTGCTCTGACCGGTCTTGAAACCTCGCCCTTGTGACATTCGTCTTCTGAAAGATAAAGGGACATTGAATTATGCGCTATCATAACTGAGAACGTAGATTGGTTAACCCAGTCATCTGGCATCACATTATAATTGCATATTATTGAAAGGAAAGCAGGAAGCAGTCATTGTTAACCTCGCACGCGTGGGGCTTGTCAAGCTGCTGTAAATGCACCTTTTATTTCTATCCGTACCACCTATTATACAGCTGCATGCACAAATGTGGTTAATATTGTCACGTAGTAATGACGCTGAAGTAAACAGTCGTAAAACTGTGCATGACGAAACGGACTCTTTATTGGGCGAACCTGTGCCCACAAAAGCAAGCTACACTCGAAGCACAACGATAGCGGCGAACACAGTCGGCGATCGTCGAAATCTCATCTGCGGTGAAACGCGCCGGCTTTTATACATCAGTCATCGAATGTTCCAAATTAATCCCTGGTACCCGCAGCGTCTTCCAGAAAGTTCTAGACAATTCGCGTCGGTCATACAATCAGATAACATAAGCGTCGGTGAAAACAGGCAACGGAAAGAAGCATCGATAACGTTCTAGAAACTTCCGATACAGGCGCGTCCTGCGCCGAGCAATAACGTTTAACATTTGTTAGCCGGTGGAAAGCGGCCACCGGTGAAAGATAAACATGTATACGTGTCAATATTTTATCCTTATTCTAAGAACGCCGACCAAATTGATGTAGTCAAATGTGTTAGACATTTTGGCATCCAGACTTGTTCACTAAAAACCAAATTAACGAAGCTTTCGTGCTAAAGTCGAAACACGAAACACCTTTGATCACACTACTTTTGTCAGTGCTCTGTTTTCCTTTCTGTAACTCAAATTTACTTCCAATACAGATGAGATGTCAGCCAGTCATCGATTTCAACATAGCTATCGCACGACAAATTTTGCTTGAAAGTTTTTGCCCTATTGTGTGACCTATCCAAGGCTTCACACAGAAAGGGAAATTTAAAGGAGACAGAAGTCAATGAATGGCTGAAATTATGCAGCGGTGCATTTCAAAGCACTTGAGTGTGCGACATGCACCAAGAACCGTTATTCTCGTCCATCTCTAGGGGCATGCGTTTGTGGCCTAATGGCTAAAGATCGGGCTTCTGTATTGCTGGTACTATGATCGATATTATCGGTTGATTAGCATCCACTTGTGCATGCGCAGCCCCTCATTACACGTACCTTTCATTATTTCATTTCGTTTCAATCAATCCTTTGATAACACTCGCTTCGTTCAGTTCCCAGTCGTCTCCTTGTTCTCTTCTTTCCACCTTTCTTTCCCACGAATTATTCTAATTATTTCCCAACACCTATTATGATTGTGTGGTGGTGGCGTGGAGTAGAGGTAGAACACCAGACTTCAAATCTGAAGGTCGTAAGTTCGAATCCTGCTCCATTCCACTACATTTTCAGGCATGGAGTGGTGCCTGACACCGGCAAAGAAAAAAAATACATATTGCCGAGAGCTAGTGGGGCTATACTATAGTTCAGGTGCAACCAAACTAGGCAGGCCCACTAAGCTTCATCAAAGTTACTCCCTCACCAGAACAGGAATTGGCCTCCCTGGTGCAGTATTCGGCCACTACCTCCCAGATGACTCCGACAATTAAACCATGGCCCTCAGTCCCCAGTGGCTGCGGAGCACCTGACCAAGGCGGCGGTCAGACCTGCGACGTGGCAGAGGGTGCTAAGAATCTCTGGGGCCGGACAGGCCGCCAATGGAAACTGAACCTGGCAACGTTAAACACGCGCACCCTCTCGAGTGAAGCTAGCTTAGCAGGACTATTTGAGGAATTATCAGGCATTGCCTGGGATATTATTGGCCTTAGTGAGGTTAGAAGAACTGGTGAAGCTTACACAGTGCTGGCTAACCGCCACGTCCTCTGCTACAGAGGTCTTCCAGATAAGAGAGAATCCGGGGTGGGATTACTAGTTCATAACAACATAGCGGGCTACATTGATGAATTTTACAGCATTAGTGAGAGGGTAGCAGTCGTCATAATAAAGCTGAATAGGAGGTACAAAATGAAGGTAGTACAAGCCTACGCCCCAACTTCCAGTCACGATGATGAGCAGATAGAACAGTTTTATGAAGATGTGGAATTAGCAATGAGAAAGGTGAAAACTCAGTATACTGCAGTCATGGGCGACTTTAATGCAAAATTGGGCAAAAAGCAGGTTGGCGAACAAGCAATTGGAAACTACGGCATCGATTCTAGGAATGCAAGAGGGGAGATGTTGGTGGAATTTGCGGAAAGGAATAAGCTCCGAATAATGAATACATTCTTCAGGAAGCGCACCAACAGGAAGTGGACCTGGAAAAGCCCTAATGGAGAAACAAGGAATGAAATAGATTTCATACTCTCTGCCGATCCAAGCATAGTGCAGAATGTAGAAGTGTTAGGTAAGGTAAAGTGCAGTGACCATAGGTTAGTGAGGTCTAGGATTTCTCTCAATTTGAAGAGAGAAAGAGTGAAATTAGTCAAGAGGAAACAGGCCAACCTAGACGCAGTAAGGGTGAAAGCAGACCAATTCAGGCTGGTGCTCGCAAACAAATATGCAGCTTTAGAACAGGAAGATGAAGATAACATAGAGCTAATGAATGAAACCGTAACTAGGCTGATCTCAGAAGCAGCAATTGAAGTGGGAGGTAAGGCAACAAAGCAACCTGTAGGGAAGCTCTCACAAGAAACAAAGGACCTAATAAAGAAACGACAAAACATGAAAGTGTCCAACTTAGGAGATCACATAGAATTTGCTGAACTGTCAAAACTGATCAACAAGAAGAAAGTAAGGGATATTCGAAATTATAACATGGGAAAAATTGAGGAAGCCGTAAAATATGGACGCAGCATGAAATCAGTAAGAAGAAAACTAGGCATAGGACAAGGCAGGATGTATGCACTGAAAGATAAGCATGGTAATATCATCAGCAATTTCGATGACATAGTAAAAGCAGCAGAAGAATTCAATACCGACCTGTACAGTAGCCAAAACAGCCAAGCTACTTTCATTCGAAATAGTGATGAACCGGATACAGAAGCTCTTTCTATAACTAGCGATGAAGTTAGAAGGGCCTTGAAAGACATGACCAGGGGAAAAGCGCCTGGAGAAGATGGAATAACAGTAGATTTAATCAAAGATGGAGGAGATATCATGCTTGAAAAGCTTGCGGCCCTTTATACGCAATGCCTCACAACGTCAAGTGTACCAGAGAGCTGGAAGAACGCCAACATTATACTTATCCATAAGAAGGGAGACGTTAAAGAATTGAAGAATTACAGACCCATTAGCTTGCTTTCAGTATTGTATAAAATATTCACCAAGATAATTTCCAATAGAATCAGGACAACACTTGACTTCAGTCAACCAAGAGAAAAGGCTGGTTTCAGGAAGGGATATTCTACAATGGACCATATCCATGCCATCAATCAGGTAATTGAGAAATCTGCGGAGTACAATCAACCTCTATATGGCTTTCATAGATTATGAAAAGGCATTCGATTCAGTAGAGATACCAGCAGTCATAGAGGCATTGCGTAATCAAGGAGTAGAGGAGGCATACGTGAATATCTTAGCGAATATCTACAAGGATTCCACAGCTACCTTGGTTCTCCACAAGAAAAGTAGAAAGATACCTATCAAAAAAGGGGTCAGGCAAGGAGACACAATCTCTCCAATGCTATTCACTGCATGCTTAGAAGAAGTATTCAAGGTCTTAGACTGGGAAGAATTAGGAGTGAGGATCGATGGCGAATATCTCAGCAACCTTCGGTTTGCAGATGACATTGTCCTATTGAGCAACAATGGTGAGGAATTACAACAAAAGATTGAGGACCTTCATCGAGAAAGTGCAAGAATTGGGTTGAAGATGAATATGCAGAAGACAAAGATAATGTTCAATAGCCTGGCAAGGGAACAAGAATTCAGGATCGCCACTCAGCCTCTAGAGTCTGTAAAGGAATATGTTTATCTAGGTCAATTACTCACAGGGGACCCTGAACATGAGAAAGAAATTTACAGAAGAATAAAATTGGGTTGGAGTGCATACGGCAGGCATTGCCAAATCCTGACTGGGAGCTTACCACTGTCGTTGAAAAGAAAAGTGTACAATCATTGCATACTACCGGTGCTAACATATGGGGCAGAAACTTGGAGGTTAACAAAGAAGCTCGAGAACAAGTTAAGGACCGCACAAAGAGCGATGGAACGAAAAATCGTAGGAGTAACGTTAAGAGACAGGAAGAGAGCGGTGTGGATCAGAGAACAAACGGGGGTAGACGATATTCTAGTTGACATTAAGCGGAAGAAATGGAGCTGGGCAGGCCATGTAATGCGTAGGATGGATAACGGTGGACCATTAGGGTTACAGAATGGATACCAAGAGAAGGGAAGCGCAGTCGAGGATGGCAGAAAGTCAGGTGGGATGACTGAGGTAGGAAATTCGCAGGCGCAGTTGGAATACGCTAGCGCAGACAGGTGTAATTGGAGATCGCAGGGAGAGGCCTTCGTCCTGCAGTGTACATAAATATAGGCTGATATGATGATGATGATGATGATGATTATATGATGGTTATGATTATGATTGTCATGTCTGCATTTTATACGATTCGCTCTCATTAGCACTGCCTGTGCAAAGTACAACTACATAAAAGTCACTGAATTCTTAAGATATGCTACATAGAGATGCACTTGCAATTTCCTGGGCCACAATCTATAAGCCCCTTAGAGAATTTCATACCTTGATGGTATTGAAACATTTAAATCGGGCTGTCTCT